>NW_017805380.1:254777-317972 GCF_001891065.2 Hippocampus comes
ATCTCCGTTTATAACGGATGGGAAAACAGGAGCCATGTCATGCACGTTTTTCACGGATCAACACCGCCGACTCCCCCAAAGCAGACATGTTGAGAACAAGGCAGACACATGTGGGGGGGTTGCGGGGGGGGGGGGACTTTATGAGATATGCAATAAAAGATAGTTTCAGCTGTTTGTCATTATGTCCTGTCCCTCTGCGGCAATAAGCACACAACTGTTCATTTCCCACCCTTTTAAGCCAACAATATGTATTAAATTTGACTTTAAAACAACAGCTTCAGAATCACGATCCACTGAAATGTAATAAAGAGCGCGGCATCTCTGTTGTTGTCAGAGCACCTCCGGAACGTCTACTTTAGCGGCCTGTTACACTGGCGGACCAGCCAGGACACATCTTGACAGTAACGAAACGGATCAAAGTTACGCGCAGTGTTTTTACATCAAATTTTTCCGCGCGCTCATTTGAATATGTGATGATGTAACACGACGCATTCGAGCACGAGCAACTGTTTCGAATATTGAGGTATCCAAAAAGTGGTTTCGGTTGTGGGTGATTCTCTCCTGTGGCAATAACAACAAAACTGTTCACCAAATCGTGCCCCCACCCCCCATGCCCTTTTTTTTTTTAAAGTAACAGGTGGTTATAATTTCATGTTAAAATCAAAACTTCAAAATTACGATACACTCGGAGTCATCTATTTTCCGAGGTTTGTTGTGGAACCAGCCAGCGCACATCTTGTGTTGTGTTAGTGCGACACTAACGAGGCTGTTGCAAGCCTTATTTATAGCGCTTATATGAACATTGTTGTCGCACTGATGCCTTCCGTTGGGATTTAAAGTGTACATTTATCACCCTGATGTCTTGTTGTCGTTAAGACCGACTATGCGTTACTGGTAATCCGCGTGGAAGATTTCATGGAAATTCCGCCACCGCCGAGCATGAGCTATAGACGGTTGGGGGTGGAGTGTGTGTGTGGGGGGGTCGGTTTATAAAACAAATTTGAAGTCCCGCAAGCTTCCTGGTTTTATGTGTGCGATCCGGTGGCATCCTAAATTGAGTAGCGACATGTATGGCTGCGCAAATAAAGCTGTCATTTAATAATGCCACAAAAAAAAAAAAAAAGGTCATCTTTGTCAACATTTACTCATGGTCCAGCCTTCGAGATGATGTTTACTCAGCCATTGCCACAATACACCAGATTTAATACAACACAGATTAGCACATAATGCTGTTTAACCCTGATTATGCTTTTTTTTTGTTGCATTAGCCGGATTATACATCAAAAAAAAAAAAAAAAAAAGACAAACTGATGTTTACTGTTTCCGATGCAGCTTTATTCATTTCATTCTGGAGAAAGCACTGTAATTTCATTTAGGTAACCTTTGCCTCTTTAATGACCTTTGTTGATTGCACTCAAATTCTGAATTGGAAAATACAATCACCACCTTGGAAAAGGAACATCGAGTATAGAATATGGAGTCACAAATGAAAATGTCAGGCATGTTTGTTAATGACCAGACCGCCTACACTGAGGCCAGGAGCTTGCGGAGGTAATTAGACGAGGACACACTTTGCCTGTCGCTGTCGTTGCACTTAATCAAGACCACAAATTTAATGCACACTGACACGAAGATGCACTCTATGTGTGTGTGCGCAGTGCTTTGAGGCTAAAGTGTGAATTTTTCTCCTCTCGCAGTTCTCCTTTCAACCACACTACTTCACTGCGCCGTGTTTGTGGGCGCGCAATATTTACATTTACAATTGTAAGGGTGGATGGAACAATTTCCACAGCTGGGGGAAAAAAAAGATAAATTCAAAAAAATAAGCAGAAAACAAAGATGAATTATGTGCTTGCAAATGACCTCTTGAGGTATCACAATGTGTGGCTGTCGAAAATTGTATTGTGAAAAAACAAAAACAACAACAACAAAAAAAGATACGGTTTTATTTGTGCTTTGTCAGTTTGCATTTTGGTGAATATGAACTGACGATCGTTTTGTCCTTCCTTCCAGCCAAATGGCCAGTGGCGACGAGAAAAAGCCAAACACAAAGAATTTATCGTTTGATGCTCGCCGAACTGAAGTCGGCTGAGGGACAAATTTTGACAGACTGAGCTCGGACAGACGACTGTTTCTGGCATTCCCAGGGGATGTGTGACTAAAATCTCACTTCGAGCCCCACTGCTTCGATGCTGTCAATTGATAATACTTAGTTTTGGGCCGCTTGTCAGCCGTGGGTCCTTTGAATCGTCATCCACCCCCCCCCCCTTCCTCTTAAGGCGCCCTCTGCTCCCAAACGGAAAGAGGTCAGGTGTCCACTGTTAATTTGCTGCCTTAAGGTGAGTGAAGGCACCACAGGCTAGTTTTAGTCTCTTCCCTCTCACTGTAATCTGCCCTTTATTGTTTCGAAGTGATCCTTTGGGAAATACAGTGAGCCACCAAATATTTCTTCCAATCTCAGTCATTCAGTTTACCCCGCGCGAGCTCCAAGATGAGTCACAGACGTTAGTTGTAGCCAGTGGATGACTGTTTCTCTACTGTCCTTTATGTATGAAACGACCCCCCCCTCCCCCTTTCCCCTGTGCATCTGTTTCGTTTCCTCCACTTCGTCTCTCGCGTGGCGCCAAACAGCAAGCCGGGAGGAAGCGATCTGGGGCGGGGTGGGGGTGGGGGGGGCACAGGAGGAAGCAAGCTGGCGTGTGTTCATAGTAAGGCAGTGATAGTTTTCACCTGCTGTGCTGTGGCTACTCAAAAGATCACAGCTGTGGCATTTGATGCGCTCGGTGTCATACGTGGCGGAAGACTACGATATGCTTTCAGGGCAGTTTTGTTGCGGATGGCGTTTCTCTCACCCTTTGATTCCTTGCCCTGATTTGGAACTTCACCACTCGCAACCAGTTGAACCCATCCAATTAGTCTGACCTAAATAGGCAGGAAGCACTTCATCATTTTTCAAATTACACTTCCAGCGGTGGCTAACCCTGCTAGAGTTGAGGTAGTACAGGTATGTTAACTCCTGATAGTTCATAAAAACGAGAAGCTATTTGAAATATTTGGATGGATAGACAGACAGGCAGACACCGTTCGAAATTGGATCGTTTGGAGGGGTCCGAGCGGCAGTTTTGTCAGCAAATCATCAAGAGTGATTATATTTTGCCATTGTTGAAGAGAAACCATTTCCTTTGCTTCAAAAATGAATGAATTCATTCAAACTTTTCCTGTTAAGGTTTAATGTCGATGACAATTTGACTCTGCAACTGACTGATTTTCTGTAGGACATTTTATTTTGAAATAACAAACGTTATCGAACTTAAGGGAAATCGTAAAACTGAACGTCCATTGCCCTGTGGGATATTTCTCAACACGTACCAACCTCATTTTTTATTTCTATTATTAGTATTTTGGTCTCATATCTTCAACGTCTGCTGTTGTGCCTCTGACAGATTTACTGTAGATTTATAGGTTGGCTGGATCCCTTACCAGCGACTCCCCCCCCCACCCCCACCCTTCCCTGTCCCTCTGTCATTCCACTTCACTTTCTGTTGGTCTTTATTTGCCTTTGCTTTTTACTCCATCTCGACTTCCTCTCCCTCTTTCTCTTCTCTAATCCTATTCATGAGGGGTGCGCACTCCATCATTCTGTCTCCCTATATCTCGGCCCGCCCTTCATTTTCTTCACACCTATCTGCATCGGAAAGAGAGAGAGCGAGAGAGAGAGGGGCAGTGAGGAAGAACGACAGAGAGCTGGGGGGTAGGGAGAGATGGGCAGATTAGGTGACAGTGATAAGCGATCGATCTCAAGGCCAAAGCGGTCCGCGGAGGATCGCATTATTCCCCATCCCTCTACCTTCCATTCCTATCTCGTCTCTGCTTTTTACGTCCTCTCTTCCTTCCTTTCTAACCTTTGTTCTGACAAGGGTTCATTAGGGAACCACTTTGGCTGCATGAGTGCATGTAAGTGGGTGTATGTGTATGCACAGTTTTGCCTGTCCGCCCGGTTGATGGCTCATGAAGGATTGCTCCCCGGGGCGTCGCTCAACGGCTTTTAGTGGTTTGCGATCACATGCGTGCCAGCAAACACATACACAGCAAAACTTGATTAGGCCGGCCCTTCATGCATGTTTGAACATTGTTTGTGGATGTGCACTTCCAGGACCTTCATTGGGGAAATGTACACATTCTAATGAGAACCAATCACGAGCCAATTTACAAACTTCCTTTACAAAAACAATTCCACACGTGTTGCCGATTGCTCGTTAGCTGGGCAGATTCTGAACAATAATAAACACGTGCTAAGAATTGGTTACTCTGGAGTCGAGCAGCATTCCACGCCACAATCTCCACTTTTTCCGCTGATCTTGTTGCCATCAGTCTCTTTACACCTACATTAATGGTGGCACATGTGTTGACGCATTTTACTTGGATATTCAAAAGCACTTAATGACAGAAGCACACACTGTTATCGTATGGCATTGCTGGCAAATTTCTTGAACAGCTTCAGGCATACCTTTTTGGGCCGACACAGTTTGTGACAGTTGGAAACTCTCCTTCAGAATTAACTGTGGTCACATTTGGTGTTCCTCAAGGGTCCGTACTTGCCCCTCTGCGTTTTCTCACTTGCATTAATGATTTCGAATTGGTGTTGCAATGTGTTAAGCTTTTTGTGGATGATACTTTTTTTTTTAAATTGTGATGATGAT
This sequence comes from Hippocampus comes, assembly GCF_001891065.2. Classification (NCBI taxonomy): domain Eukaryota; kingdom Metazoa; phylum Chordata; class Actinopteri; order Syngnathiformes; family Syngnathidae; genus Hippocampus; species Hippocampus comes. Next base: position 259,478 of record NW_017805380.1, read on the forward strand.
GATGTCATCAATTTAATCCAGTCTGGTTTGAATGTAGTTCATCAGTGGTCCAGTAATAAACAGCTGGAAATCGCAGCCAAAAAATGCGGGTGGCTCAACAATCATTTCGTTGATTAGGGAGTTGGGGTTAGGAGACCAGAAAACAGCCCACCTCAGACTGTGCTGGTCACTTTACTTGTTTGGCTTTGTCAGTTCAACTGCTTTTATATCTTGTTTTTGTTTTTGTTTGTGCGTGTGTGCATTAATCAATAAACCCAGACCAGAAGAAGTAAACCAAGCCAAAAAAACTCAGATGAAGATTCTAGCATACATTTCGGCTGTTGTGGAAGGCAGTGAATCCCAACCACTCTGCCACAGCACATTAATATGCTCAAGAATTTTCTTTCTTTCTTTTTTTTTTCTCACTACAACTTGGCTCTATCGATGTTGCTAACCACTGGTGTTTTACTGCGGTGTACTGAAGATGGACCCACCATCGCCCTTCCATCACTTCCATCATCCTCCTCTGCCTAAAAGTGTGTCCACGGCAGCAAACAGCCCTAACGAGCTTGTCTATTGATTAAGAGCTGCTTTTTGTTCTGGATGCCCTAAATGGATCTTCAGTCACTTGTACGGAGTCGGGACCGTGATGGCGATGCGGGGGCCGCTATGATTACAACAGGAGCACTTAAGATGCTTGATGTTTTATGCAAGAGCACGCGCCACGGCCAAGAGCAACATGTAAGCCTGGTCGTTTTTGTTGGATACTTTGGGTGCCCTTGGTGTCGATGATAATGAAAGTCAATCAACTGGACGACACTTTCTGTAGCGCTTGACTCATTTGATTAAAATGATCATGCATGTTTATTTGCTCCCGTGTGTTTATGCACGTGTGTTACTTTGCCCGCCGGCCCACCAGTTTAATTGATGTCCAACCAACTGTGACGAAGAGGCATGTGCACATATTTCCCACAATTCCTTTCACCAAATCCCAGGTGCATTCCCCTCCATGAGCGAGCGATAAATAATCTTCTCCAGCCAATGATGTTCCCCCATGTTTATTCATAACGCCTCCTCTTCAAATATTCCTTATTAAATTTCATTTCATCTGGAGATGGATTATGTTATTTGCGTGTTCAAAAGGGCTGTTAACACCCCGAGTCGGTGAGTTTCAACACTGGCAGTGGTTAACCAGATGCTGATTGCTTCGGGCGTCACTTTGATCCATTGTCTTGTGTCAAATTTGCTTCAACAAGATTGTGGTTTTCCTCGGTATCCCCTTCCTATTTCCTCCATAACTTGTCATCCGAGCCTGTTTGAGCTGAACAGGACCACAACCTGAAAAAATCTGAAAGTGTTATCGAACCGGAGCCCCTCGTGCACACTCGATGCCGCACGCTGGTGTGCCGAACCTCAGAGATGATCACGTAGATAGCAGCGTGATTTTCATTCTCTTACCTCATGGCTCCGCTCCCTTCTTTTTCTAATCGCATTTCTCTCCGTCACACCCTTGCTTTTGTCTGAAATATGATGTTTTGTTTTCATGGCGGCTCGTGTCGTCTTTATCCCGGAGTGCGAGAAAAAAAATAGGACATGCCTGATGTTTCTTTTGCCTGGAAGCGAAGCAAAAGGTCAGCAGTATTTATGGGAATTGGTGTGTTATCTGGCCGCTTGAAGGGCTGAGTTTTCCGAGGAATAACAAGGTGGAGATATGACGGAAGCTCTCGGTAGGCGCGTGCTTTTTGAAAGTGTAAAGCATGCAGGTGAAAGGGATGAGGAGGGATTAGCGCATGGAATTAATTGAGTTTGAATTGACCCATGACACTTTTTAAGAAGGTGCGGTGAAGCGCACCCCTGAATGCAACATCACAAGCGCATATCTCTGGCTGCTCCTGTTGAAGGGGCCCCATGCTGTGCCCTGATAGGGACATCAATGCCGGGCGGTTCGTCTTTCAACGCAGCGGCCGAGAAAGTGATGAAAGACACCTCGAGATGAAGTGATGGACAGGCTAATTATTCAGATGATTGGCAACTCCAGATGTCGACGATACGTGTCACCTAGAAAATTACAACTCACTCAGAAAAAAAAAAATTAAAAATCTATTCCTGGCTTTAAACGAATGAATTGAACGCTGGGTCATAATGTGTTGCGTCATCTTTCAGCAATCCCGCAATGCCGTCCAAATGTGTAACCTGGATGCTCAGAGCAACTTTCAGAACTGATCAGTCATTGAGCGCTCATCTAGTATGAGGCACAAATTTGAAAGAAGACACTCTCAGTTGTTTTTTTTTTTCCCCCCTTTGTTTTATATTTGGACCACGCCGCATACCAATTTACAAAACAAAATTGGGTCGCATCGCCACCTAAGGTCTCTGTCATGTACCAAGGTGTCTCAAAGTGCACTTTGCTAAATTAGGGTCCTAAGAACAAACGCAACGGCGCCGTGGTTTGCAACTGCTGCGCGCAGGCAGTGGCAGACAGCTCAGGTCAGAGGATGAGGCGAAGGAGACAGCTGCGTCCCGGCCGCTGTCCGAGGATGGGTGAACTAAAAGGATTCTCCAAGTGCTCTAACTTTAGAACACACGTGTCGGTAAAATTCCCAAAACCTGTCCAGACACTCTCAGTTGTTTTTTTTTTTCCCCCCTTTGTTTTATATTTGTGACCACGCCGCATACCAATTTACAAAACAAAATTGGGTCGCATCGCCACCTAAGGTCTCTGTCATGTACCAAGGTGTCTCAAAGTGCACTTTGCTAAATTAGGGTCCTAAGAACAAACGCAACGGCGCCGTGGTTTGCAACTGCTGCGCGCAGGCAGTGGCAGACAGCTCAGGTCAGAGGATGAGGCGAAGGAGACAGCTGCGTCCCGGCCGCTGTCCGAGGATGGGTGAACTAAAAGGATTCTCCAAGTGCTCTAACTTTAGAACACACGTGTCGGTAAAATTCCCAAAACCTGTCCGGAGCATGTCAACACATGCTTTCATAACCCCTCACTTCAACCCCCCCAGCCCCCACCCCTCTCTCTTTTGTGAGCGTGTGGACATCTCTCTGTTTGCCCAACCTGGCTAGAGCTCATGAATAAACAGCGCACACAAAAAAAAAAAAGAGGCCACGATCGTTGGCTAATATAACAAATCCTTCCCCTTGTTGATATTTCATTTTCTTTCCAGGAGCTTCTTGTGTCAATTTCCTGCCCTGCCTGGCGAGTTCAAAGGTTCGTGAACTCACAGCTGGAAGTGTGAAGAGCGCGTAACTCGTAGCCCGCAAGGACGCGACCCGCAGACCTTATTTCAGAACCCAAAAACCTTCTGTCTTACCTCCGTAGGGGAAATTCTACCAGGTCAATTAATTTTAATGGAGCAGAAAAGCGATTCAATTATCAGACATTTTTTTGGACGGACGGATTACCCGTGTTGAAGTGTGCGTGGGTGTATGTGTGTGCGTCTGTTTCTGTTTCTAAGCGTGCATTGCTTTTTAGTTGACGCCAGGTGCTGGGTTGGACGGTTGATGCAGTTACGCCGTTTCAAAGTTTGTGTTTCCATACAAATATTTACTGGAATTAGGACTTCACTGCTGTGTCAACCGAGGTTAGCGATAGCAAAGGCGAACGTGGAGTAAAGGAAATATAAGATCTGCTCAATGACCCTTGACCTTTGCTCCTCCTCCCCCCATCTTGTGCCAGGTGTCTTTTGTCAATGGCATTTTCTTTGAACACAGAAATACAAATGGCGCCAGGGAGAAGCTTCAAATATGCAGCTCCACTGCTTTACGAGCGAGACAATGATGTACTTTTTATAAGCACCTGCAACTTTCCCACCCGTCATACTCCACATATTTCTCCCATCCGGACTTTTGAGACAACCCACCACGTGTAAGCTGTCAACGAATGCGCAAGCATCAAAGAACGGCGATTCAGCGACAGCTGAGGCGGCCTTCACATCACGCAACATAAATTTATCTTGAGATTTGCGATCGTCATTGAAACTTGTGAACAAGATAAAGCACACTTGGAATTTTAAAAGGCCTCGTACAGCAGAAGCAGGGTGAGGTGGGCCAGCCGTGACACGTGAACCGCAGCGAATATTACATTTTGAAGGAACGGGTTTTATGTCTATTCCGTATGAAATATATCGAATAGAAAGAATGAAATCAGAATTCTGTGCTTATGACTTGCTTCACTTTCCATCCTCTCGATCAGCCCCCACCTCCCAACCTTTTGTTCCGCGCCATAGACCGGCTCCACAGTGACATCCAGTATTTTGACAGAGCAGCATAGAAAGCAAACTCTTGGTCATGCAATAACGATGAATGGAGTTGCTGAAACGAGTTGGAGCCCAGCGCTTGTTTCTCTTCAAGGAGCCTTTCCCACGAGCGGAGTCGGTCCTTGCAGTCGTCTGTGCAACACTATAATCGAACCAAGATTAAATATCAGTCAAATCCAGGGCAAAATATGCTTGTTTTCTGTCTGCCAAGATGATTCCTCTCACAGTTTTTGATTTTTTTTTTTCCACTTACAGATCTAAATAAGGTAATACGACGCGCTATTGGGATTTTATTTCTAGTTATTAGAAAATGTAGCCTAAAATAAGAAAGTTATAAGACATTTTGGGGTTTTCTGAGGCTAATTGTGTTTCCCTGTTTTTAGAAATCTTGCCCAGTCAAACGTTCCTGATCAATTGGGAGATGACTTGGCTGAAAATACTCCCAATTTCATGATGTTCTTCTTATTTTTTTTTTTTTGAAAGACAGTTTTTTTTTCTTAATCGAGTTATTTCACCTTGTTCAGGTTAAGGTCAGCAAAAATTGCTGTTGACATGAGCGTGTTTTTTTTCCGTTTTTTTTCTTTTATTCGGTTAGTATTGAATTATTGCTACCGATTTAAGCACGGCGCAGTGAGAATACTTTTTTTTTTCTCCTCGTCACAAAACTTCTGTAACACAACAAAGTCTTAACAAAGCATCCATTTTTATATTATTTCTCGTGACTCGAGCTGTCTGCAGGTCGCCCTCGCACAAGGCCTGTCTCGAATAAACACAAACATGAGCAAGGCCTCATGCATAGAAGACAACCGTCGCCAGAGCAGCGCAAGGCTAACTGCAAGCCGGCCCTGAACCGTGCAAATTAACGCGAGTGGAATGTACATGTGCGTGATGTACAACCCGCTACGTATGCATCAAGAATCGTATGTACGCGTACGTTCTTGAGCGCGTGCATGCTCGTGTCTACATTGCCAAGTGACCTTTGCCGCCCTACAGAACGCAGGCACTGCCCGTCATAAGACATGCAGTCAAAGTACCCGACACACCACTTAACCCCCCGCCTGGGACCTTGACAGTTTCTCCATGGGAGGCTGACCCACAACGTCCTGTAAGATACTTGGTTCATACCAAGCGCATACACACACACACACACACACACACACACACACACATGCATGCGGCATTAATACAGACTGTTGCGTGCTGGAGCTAAAGGCACGCATAACTTTTTGACAGGCATGAGGTATGGGATCACCACTGACAAAAGCGCTGCTGTCCCGTCTGGAGTTACAGCTCTCGCCTTGTCATCTTGGGCGGCCTCACTATGTCTTCCTGCCTCCATATATCTCCGCTAAGACACGCGCGAGTGTGCATTAGTAGTCATTAAATACACGCAGACGCTCTTAGTCTGGATGACGAGAAGGCAAGTGATATTCGTATATTTTTGGTGTGTTTTGCATGACCAAAATGAAAATTATATCGTGGCGGCCCGGTGATCCAGTGGTTAGCGCGTCGACCTCGCAGTGCAAAGGTCGTGGATCCGGCCTTCCTGTGTGGAGTTAACATGTTCTCCCCGGACTTGGGTGGGTTTTCTCCGGGTACTCCGGTTTCCTCCCACATTCCCAAAAACATGCCTGGCAGGCTGATTGAACACTCTAAATTGTCCCTGGGTGTGAGTGTGAGCGCGCATGATTGTTCGTAATAAAGCGGAACAGAAAATGGATGAATGGACGGAAAATATATTGTTTAGTTATTTGCATTTTAAGACACAGGCGAGGCACATCATTCGGTATACTTGCACATTTTCATGAGATCTAAAACAAAAGACGCGCACAAATTCTTCTTTTAGAAGTTATTGTTTTGCTCGGTTGTTGTGTAACTTACTGAGGGGGTTGTTTAATATTTTCAACCTCTCAAATGTCTCAATGAGATAAATGTAAGAAACCAAATGATTGTGTGCAATTCTACGATATCATATAAAGGCATTTTCAAGTGTGAAGCCGTTCCTATTGTTGTAACCTGAGAGGGACACAATTTATTGTTTTACGGTATTTGGCGAAGCCAAGACCACAAAACGGTTGTTGAATAATCTCAAGACAATCCTAAAAATGCGGCCATTCCTCTCTCCGCTTTGGTGAAAAGCGTCAACTTCTAAATCTGTCTACCGAGGTGATCGGCGCCTGTGTAATCTGATTGTGATAGCACGGCCCACTCACTATTCGGACGAAACAATCCATTATTGGCTATTTTGGGGAGGGACATATTTCAGACTTGGAAAGCCGGTGGGCGGACAGCTATCAGGGAAATACTGCTGTTTTTATGTCATCTGATGGGCACGTCAAGCCTGCCTACCAAGGTGCGTAAACTATGCTCCGACCGAGACGATGTGCAGTTCAGCAGATAATAGGAGGGTTAGTGTGACATGATGTTGTAAAATATTGTCATCACTGGGTGGCAGCAGACAAGCCAACGGCTCGGGAAAACTCAACTGAAATCATTGCCATAGATCTTGCCAGGTACTCATTTTCAGATGCTGCTTTTCTCCAATATGTGCGGGAAACATCTTAAGTTGAATGCCCCTGAAGTCTTTCAATTTAGATTTCAGGCAACATTTGGACAAGTATTTACTCATGGTCATGCATTGGACCTTTTTTTTTTTGTTGTTTGTTTCTTTTTGAGATATTTTTTTCCCCCTTAAAAAATTTGACCTTAATATTGTGCCTTTGAGCTAATGGTTATATCATTGCCATGATTACACCCGGGGATAGATTATTTTTATTTACTTCATTTCCGAGTGGAAAAATTGTCCTGCGATCCTAACAAATGAATGTTCGGGAACGAGGTTCCGCGAAATGCGGTTGACTGCATAGACAGCATTCATTGGCAAAGGGTGTGATAAAAATGGAAATTGTAACCGCTCCTCTCGTCTCGAAAACAGTGTAAGAGTTGATTGCATTCTTTTCATTTTTATTTATCCAATTCTCTCATGCGAGCAGCTTTTCATTCAGCACAAATTCTGGGCCCTTAGCATATGTCTACGTTTTGATTTTAATGATTGTTTAGCTCTTTCTTTGAGCGCGCAAGCCTCTCCCTCGTCTCCTGGTGGCAGTTGGTGAACTGGTTTTATGAAAGCAAAGACATTATGGCATCCACAAACACTTCCATGGCAACCTACTTTGAAGGTTGAGCGTCTTTGTCCGTGAGCAGGTCAAGTCTATGGTTAAGGGGATGCCATGACATGTCAGTGCATAATTGTGGAATTGTATTTTACGGGCTATAAGTCGCTGTTTTTTTTCATAGTTTGGTCGGGGTGCGATTTATACTTAGGTGTGAAATTATGAACACATTATTATATCATTTCATGTTATTTTCACATTAAACCACAAGAGGATGCTATAGGCCAGTGTTGATAAGTCGACGATGAGTCGTAAGCAACGTAAAAGAGGAAGCGCTGCATTTTCTACCTCCGGAGTTGGCGGAGTTGTTTAAAATTGACACAGAGGATGAAGATTTCATTGGATTTAGTGATTAGGGGTGACGCTGATGGTTAGGTAAACGTGTTAGCATGTTCTTTATGCTATCGTAATCTGAATAACTCTTAATAAATTACGTGAATATACCAGACACGTTCTCAGTTCGTTGTTTGTGCGTCATGTTTTCAGCATGACGTCTCTGATCCACTGGTGAAAGGACACTTTGATCCTCTCCTCTTTCATCTATAACTGCTTCAGACAAAAAGTGTATGCAGAAAAGTGGTGAAGATTGCACGACTGTCTTGTGTCCTATGTGTTGTGTTGTGTTATTTTTGTTATTTTGACTTCAAAATGGCGCCGCGAGAGTGGCTGCCTTTCCAGCAGCTCCTATATTTTGTTGTTCTACTTCTTCCTTTCATAACTTTGCTGCTGTGAATTGGGAATTTCTCCATTGCGAGACTAATAAAGGTTTTCTTATCTTATCTTATCTTATCTTATCTTATGTAACGTTAGCATATCGTAGACTTATTCAGCCTTTTGTTCTATTTTCTTTTAAATTGCCTTTCAAGATGACATGTCTGTTCTTGGTGTTGGCTTTTATGAAATATGCATTTTATGGCTGGTCGACCTATACTATGGAGAGATTTATAATCCGGAAAAATATGTGATGTTTAGGATGGTTGCTTTTCTTTTTCTTTATCCCAACTTTCTGCATGCTTTAAAACTTAATAATGTCTTTTTTTTCTGGGCTCCGGCATATTTTGTTCTAAGTGGCAGAAGGTCGGGGCCTTGCATCTGGACCCCTTTCGTCAAGAAAAGTGTCTGAACAGAGCACTTTAGACAAACCCGATATACTGTGTGGATGATGTCGGTCTACTTAGTTGCGCTCCTGTATTATTAATACAAGTGCAGCCCTTCACAAGCCGAACACATCAATTCAAAAGACAATGAGTTTGACCACTTTCTCCACTTTGGAAAGGGCTATTTTTAAAGGTCTAGAGCGGGTACTTAGTTGCATAAGAATACATACTCGATGAATATTCCATTGGGTGCAGTCGATGGCAAATCTACACCATGTTGTACGCTCTTATGTCAAGCTATTCAAATCTCATTTTTATGCAGTATTTATTTCGTATTATATCACAAATATCTATTTTTAAAATTCCATACACTCGTCCGCTGCTTCGTAAGATATGCCGCCAATCAACCTTAGTGTAGACCGTCACTGTGCCACACTGCTCTCCAGTATTTCAAATGCTCCAAAGTGTGACAGCTTCATCCACTTTCAAGTGCGATTTGTGATGATTGATTAGTCACGACATTGTTTCAGCCGATAGGTGCAACTTTGGCAATTTAAATGCAAGCTGGCTCACCAGGTCATATTTTCAGAGAGGTTTCAGTGTTCTTCATCGGTATGGTATGTCCTCTCCCATTCACTAGGAGCAGACTATTCCCTCTGGCTATTAAAACCAACAAACAAACGACTAATAGCCAATTTGTCTCCAACGCAATCGTCCATTAATTGACACAAATGGACAGTTTGTGAGCATGCATACAATGAAGCACACGTCTTCCCAGTACACAGTGTACAGTATTTACGGAGGCATTGAAGTGGCTTTGGGGAGGCTATAATTCACTAGAATGGCCCCAGGGGCTGACAGGATGTCGCAAGGGGGGGAATGTGTCATTTTTCCCAAGACTCCCTTGGTGACGGGCGGACACATAAAGAAATCCTTTTACGCACGCAGACACAAACCTACCGCACACACAGTGCTCCATACTGTATACAGTCTCCACACACCAGCGTTTCACACCCATAAAAAACGGTTGTTTGTCAGAGCGCTCGAGCTCTGAGGAAGTATCTGTCTCCCTTTCATTCTTTTCCACATCTCCGATTTACATTTGAGCCACGGCATGCTGATGCGGGCGACATCAAACACTCGCCCGAGCGCCAAGAAGAACAGAACAAGAACTCGTCTGTCGCTGCTCTTAATTCATTGTCTCCCTGGGGCGAAATGAGCACTGACAGACGTAAATGGCAGAAATGAATATCGTTAAGATCACAGTTGAGGGTGACGGCGGCGGGCAGGGCCGTGGTGGGTTGCGGTCGCAGGCTGGTGACAAGAGTGAGGGGAACATGAGGAGAAGGCTTGATGAAAGTGAAGGAATGCGTGAGTAGGTGCCTCTCTTTGCTGACAGACACTATATTATACTGGCTTGACCACCTGTTCTCAGCTTACCCTCCCCCCATTAAAGCAGCACCACATATACCCAGTAAAATGCACCGTGATGCGCAAGAATCTCTTTACGACGTATATGTGCACTCACCAAGAAAAACTGCCTTTTAAAAAAAAAAAAAACGCATCCGTGACGTTTTCCGCCTGCGTGTGCTTCCACATTAGCGGTCATGTACGATATAGTTGAAGTCCGTGTGTCTTCTTAGCAAACTCCCGCGGAGACCGTAAACCAACCGGCCTGTTAGCCAAGCTGGAATGCGTCTGTCAGCTCGTGTAACAAGCGACGCTCATGCATGCTAGTCCTTTGTTCCGCTACTTTGATAGCACGGAGCTTGCCGGGGTCTCCTCGCAGATTAATGCCAAGGCCAAACATATGTCGCGATGATTCATTTTTAATGTCAAATCATACCATTCTCAGACATACTGTCCCACCTTTGTATGTAAAGCGCCATCTGCTGGATCCCAATGCAAGTGGACTGTAACGATTAGAAGTTTCGTATGAGCTGTGTCGTCATTGTCAATCAAAAAAGATTATTCTTGATATTATTAGAACACATTTTCTTTGTGTTCTCCGGCATCCATAAACAAATACAAATAGTTTTACGAATAAAATGATCGTTCATTTTCCGTGTGGTCAAGCGCTTCAATACGGTCAAACACCTCTCCGGTAAGTTTTCGGTTCATGACCGAGTTTCATTCCAAGGCTCGCAACAGAATCTCCCGCTCACCTCCACTTTCGCAGTAGCAGCGTTGTATGTGCCCTCTTGTGCCACGTGACCACTGCAAACTTTGCAAGCCGAAAGCCGCAGACCTGTTTTGGTAATCTGTCATACTCATGAAGGCCACTTTGATGAGCAAGTAAATCTCGAGGCTATCTGAAATTCCTTCTGTGCTTTTCTTTGCTTTTATTTGAGTGAAGACCTACGATCCAGTTTCGGAAAAGTAAAAAGAAACTGATGATTTTAGGGCACATGCTGCATTCATATGAACCATTCCAAGGTGCATTTGTGCGGCGCCTTCTCAGGATTTCTGCCAATCCCGTGTGATCGATGGCGCAGTTGATTCGAAACCCTGTTGTGCTGCGAGAGGTTTTGGGTTGAGGACATCTGGCGAAACCCTCAAGTTGTCTCCAACCGCTTTGAGTGCCAGTATTTCTTCTCTCCTTGTCTGACTTTGTTGCAGAAATGTCATCATACCCTTTATAATATTCATTTCCTCTCTTTGCTGTTATCTCCTGCAGAAGCACGTCTGAGCCCAAGCGCAGTTTGGTGTGATAGACGGGTCCAGAAAGTCTGTTTTATGTTCTGGACTTCTATATGACTCCGACTGAGGGCCGCATTGTAATTTCTCGTCGGTCCCTTGGACAAAAAAAAGAGGGGGAGGGGGAATTCTCCATCTCCGGGTTGTTGAAGAAAAGAGACTTGCAGAAATGTTGAGCCGGTGAGAGGAATTTAATTTAACAGCAAAGATTATTGCGCAGAGGAAATATTGGATGCAGTTATCTGCTCCTCACCTTCTCCTCGCTCTTCATTACAGTCTCCTGCCATCAGACGTAACAAGGCGAACACCACATAGGATTGAAGAGCTTTTTCGGAAAACTGCAATCTAAAAAAAAAAAAAAAAATGTAATACGGTTGGACTTTGTAATGTTGAACACCCTTGAGCTAGAAATCAGTTTTTTGCGGGGGAGGGCGGGCTTAATAACCTTTTAAAGTCAAAAGTCATGTTAAATCGTCATTACATGCAAATGATTGTGTGTGTATGTGTGTGTCTGCGTGTTTTGTTTTAGCTTTGGCGTATTTCAACATCAGAGCAGCTTTAACGCGTGGGCTGTTAAGAGAAGATTGACATAAAAAAAAAAAACACAATCACATTGACACTGGAGGACAATTAAGATTCTTTTAAAATCCCGCAGCACAGAGACATCATGCAAACTACACCAAAAAAAAAAAAAGTCCTAACTGAGATTTGAACTCAGATCTCCTGGCTGTGCTGCAGACCTGGCAACCACTTGTGTTGCACATGATTTCCTATGGGGAAAAAAAAAACAAATTTCCAAATCCAAAATCTGGTCGACCACCATATTGGAACAGATTGATGTGCTCGGGATGTCATTGCTCCTCTTATATCACGCCGGCGGTGCCTAATTAGACATCTGCACCAACGACCACAAAGTGTTTGCGCTGTGCATTTGCAGCATACAAACCGTGTGGAAAGATCCTGGATAGATTTTGCATGGGTAATCCAAATCCGGGTTCAGTCAGAGTTCATCCCCTCTTGACATATTTTCCCCCTCCGGAACCAAAATCAACAAATGATCCCACGTGTCACAAACAACGTAAGCTCTCGAGCATGCAAACACTCAACAAGGTACACAAGTTTGGAGAAAACAATTGTGTCTATTTTCTTTTTTAAGGTCCACATGCGTTTCTATTTTCTTGGTTTGTGATTTGATTTATCAGGCAAACAAAAGCGTGCCGGAGGATTTCAAATTGAAAATCAGACGCATGACTTTTGCCAGGGAGGGTTGCGGTCATGTAAATAGATCTGATTCGGGGTCACGTGCAAGGCGGGTGCAGCGAAGAACTCGGGTAAGGTGAAAAAAATGGAAAAATAAAAGGAACGTGGTGGTCATCGAAAAGACGTGTTACACTTAATAATTTTGTCACACAGGAGGAATTGTTTGCGGTTATTTGGTCCGAGTGCATTTTCTTTGCTGGCTACATGAGAGGTCAACACGTCAGCTGTTTTTGTGTTCGTGTAGCCTCGGCGTGCATTGTGATTTATGACCGATACATCTGACCTGATTTTGATGAGCTCCTAAGATGAGACAATTGCCCACCGTAGGGTTTTATTTTATTTTTTGTCCACTCGGTGCACAGTGGCCCCTAATCTGATATTTAGGTCGAACATTTAGGGACGGACACTGTAAATCGACTTGTGAACGAAATATTCACTCTACTCATTTTCACGATATTACTGATGAATAGGCGGAAGTGTGGGGAAGAAGTTTATCAGCGATGAAAAATATTCAAGGATCATAATAAATTAAAAAAAAAAACAAAAACAATCTGCAAATTTCCTCGTGGCAAAGGCAGGCGTCGATGAAAAATGTACTTGCGCCGTCTCAACTTTTGGCCATCCCTGATTTCAGGGCAATGTGGAGCTCTGTCCACACATTTGAGCACAAAATAATACAAACGTAAAATATCGAGAAAATATAAATTGCATTTTCGATAGTTACCTTTAAAAGAGGGGCCGAAGAAATCGTTGAGTCTGTATGTGAGGGTTTCGGTGTGAGCTGTGACTTACAGCAGCTCTTGCATGAGTGTGCTCTCCGTCTGTGTTTTATTGTTCTTCAGGCATTCAATAAATGGCTGAAAAGTGCATATGCGACTCTCCTTTCCCACATGTGAGGTCATTACAGAAAGTAAGGTACGAGAAATATTGGCGATATTGCGGGGATTCCAGCAACAGACAAATATAAAGTAGATACGTTGCACAAAAATATCAGTGACCGTCTAGATTGCGGAGGAGCACAGTCATCCCATCTTGACACACCTACGGGACTGCACCTTTTAGCAAAATTGCTATTGGATCTCAATTGTTCATCTGATTTGGAGGACTTGGATCACTTTTCACTCTCAAAAGGTGCCTGATGGGAGTTCATTACAGCGTGCGAGCGTGCGTGCAGAGAGGTGTGCGTTTGTCTCTCTGCGGTGTCACTGGGGTGTGTAATTGAAATGGAAATGAGCCAATCAAAGAGTGTGATGGCCAGTCACGCTGTCCCGTGTGCTCTTTCCAAATTTCGATTCTTCGTGTTTTCGTGCGCGTGTTTGCGTGTGGACCCTTTTTTTGGTTGGAGCTTCATTGCGGCATGCAAAGCAACAGTGTCTGGGCCCGGCTGGCTCGCCTGGCTGACTCTGTGGTGTGACTCGGAGCCTTCTGAGACAGCTGCACCATAACAGAGACATGTAATTATCACCATTTTACAATTAGCCCACCATTTAACTCAGCTCCTTAATTACCTGTTTTTGTGCCAGAGAGCCTCCCCCCCCCGACATGGCTCTCCATGTCTTTGCAAATGTGACGAAGTATGTTCGAAAATGGAAAAGTGATTGTAATGGCTCGGTCAAGTGTGTTTTGGGTTTAGTTACTCCACAACAACTCCATCTGGGCAGCTTTTTTTTTTTTTTTTGCCAGCTTTTATGAGGCGATCACAATGAGGGGATTTGCTGAATTACAAATACCACATTCTCACATTATCCGATGCTAAATGTATTAGACACTCACAATGGTATGTGTTGCATAATTATGTGAACTTTATGTGGGGACTTTTTAACCAGCAGTTCAGGGCCCACAAGAAAAAAATATCGTGAATTTTTTTTTTTTTTTTTTTTTGGTGGGGCATCCCCCAATGCTCTACTTTTTAAATAAATACCACAAAATATTTACGTAGGAATATATGCTAACCAGGGTGCCCCGGTGGTCCAGTGGTTAGCGTGTCGACCTCACAGTGCGGAGGTGCAGGGTTCGATTCCGGCTCCGGCCTCCCTGTGTGGAGTTTGCATGTTCTCCCCAAGCCTGCGTGGGTTTTCTCCGGGTACTCCGGTTTCCTCCCACATTCCAAAAACATGCACGGCAGCCTCATTGAACACTCTAAATTCTCCCTAAGTGTGAGTGTGTGCGCGGATGCTTGTCCGTCTCTGTGTGCCCTGCGATTGGCTGGCAACCGGTTCAGGGTGTCCCCCGCCTACTGCCCGAAGACAGCTGGCATTGGCTCCTGCACCTCCCGCGACCCTTGTGAGGATAAAGCGGATCGGAAAATGGACGGATGAAAATATGCTAACCACTTTTCACTTTGCTGTCCCAAAACTGGAATGGAATATGGATACTGGAAAGAGAGAGTACGGGAATGAAGTACTGTTTCTGGTGCTTGGTCAGCCAGATGTAAATGAGTCGATTCATCATTATACCGTAATTGTAACATTTAAAGAAACTCATCGAGAAATTTTGTTTTGATGCAGCTGGCTTCAGTCCGTCCACTTTCAAATCAAATGTGTCTGCTTTCCATGGCTGACACAGGAGATCCTCATTCTCTTACATTTGATCACATGTTCGTATGTCTCCTTCCAACCGACGTGTTCGGGTACAGCGTGGATTTGGTTTCTGGCAGCGGGAGTTTGAAGTGGGAAAACAGACACGCCCAAGTTGAGCCGAGCGGATACTTGGGGAAGAGACTTGGAGCTGATATACTTCAGCATAGCTCATTCCTCTCATGCTGGCGTTGTATTAGTCGTTCTCTTTAGAGGGGTATGTACTCAAGTCGTATCAAAGATTCACCGGCAGCTCGGAACTGCTAGTTGCTGTATTCTACTTCCTCATGTAAACTTTCACTTTTCTTTGGAAGCCAATCCTCTCTCCCTCCTTGTTCCTTTCTCACTCGGTGCCAGCTTCTGGCTCTGTCAGCGCTGCCCCTTTGCCAAGCGCCCTCCACGGACATCGCCAACCTAACACGGGGCACACAAAGTGTGCGTGGAATCGGAAATGTGTTTCTTGCATGTTTGTGTTCACGTTACCGATATCTTTTGTGTCTGATTTTACACGCTCTCTGGGCAACCCCCCAAAAAAAAAAACCCTCGGCTTCATTTACAGTCGGGGCCGGTCGCCACCCGTGGCGAATGCTGAGGCTTGAAGAGGAGGGCAGTTGCAAAATTCACACCTACACATCTAAAGTCATGCTCACATTCGATATCTCCTCTCCATCACATGCACACCGGCGGATGAAAAGGATGTAGCCATTAAATCTGTGACATTTTAAAGGAAGAGAAATGCGTGGCTCTTCCTGGACCTCAGCAAATTTGTTATAAATGAGTTATTACATATAAGCTGCTTGATGCTTTGCTTGTAAACGCTTCACAACGGTATTTGCCCTGCAAGAGTAAACATAGGCGAAGGGGTGGGGGTGCGGGGGATAGAAGAGTAGTTCACACTCACATACATAGATGCACATAAATGAATCTACAAAGCAAAGCCAGCTGACGCATATGCACACTGTAATGGGAAATGGCTGGGGGTGCGTTTGCCACTTTATTGTGACATTAATCATTCAATTATACCGACACAAATGAAGTGACAAGTGAAGGCGCTCCGAGCAGATTGCCGGAATTGCTATGTGAGCTTAAGGAAAAAAAAACTTTGCGTGATGCGTGTCGGGATTGCCACTTTGTTGAATCGTAGCGCAGGAGATGCCGGATCAGCATTCTCGCACATATGCAGCGACTTGAGCCGACCAAATCCATCCTCGAATGGGATCTTCAAACTCCACAATGACGCAACTAGACAGAGTTGAATTGAGAGCATATGAAGTGAGAAATGGCACAACGGGGATAGACGAGGATAACACAAAAAAGCTGCGTGCATTTTTAGATTTTTTTTTTTCTTCTGGTAGAGAGTTCTAAGAAGAAAAGAGTTCAGCGTGATTTGTAGATATGAACCCTTTCAGGGACATTGTTATCAGTTTACAGCGTGCATGAAAGGGTTAATGCTGAGCCCTCCAGAGTTGTTGTCATACTTTTGCGGGGTCTCCAGGAAACCCTTCCTACAGTCTGCAATTTTCAATTAAAAGTTTGGTCCGGTTTTACGGACTCGGCTGTAAAGCCGACATGCCAGATGGTTTGTTTCACAAATCCATCAATGAAAGAGTGAATAGAAACTAATTGGGAAGAGGGCAAGGGCTTAAAAAAAAAAACAAAACAGTGTTTCGATAGGGCTTCTGCCTGTCACATCCATTACGGGCCAATCAGATCAAAAAGTAATGGAGTAAACGACTTCCTTGACGAAAAGCCACTGTCTCGTGAGAAACGAAAACCGCCGCGCAATCAAGAAATGTTGCCTCTGTTTTTTTTTTTTTCGTTATCTACTTTCTACCAATTCCTTATACACTTCCAAAAAAAAAAAAGTACCAACCCTGCGCAATTGTGTGGCACCGTCACATTGAGAGCGTTTGAGGAGGGTGTTAAAAGGCACACAAAGCATGTTGAACAGGCGTTTTTCTCCGTGACCCTGACGCCAGACCGCCGCAGACCTTCGCGGCAATCGCTCTCGAGTTGAGGGCATTCCGCAGGTGCGGGACCGATTCTGTCATCAGCAGATGAGATGTGTTGAGCGCGTGTTTAGATTTGTTGTCGACATCTGATGAATCGGTATGTATCAAAGCCCTCTGACCCCCTTGTGGCCTCTTCCAGCGCAGCCGTCGGGGGACCGGGCGTCGTGTTTTTCTCATCATGACATTTCTCATCTGGACCCCCTTGTACGGCCGTGATCTTTTGTACCGCGTCTGCGTTTGTCCTTCTGTCGGCAGAGATTCTCGAGTGCTTTTTTTTCTTCTCTGGAGAAGCGTTTTCTTCCCACACTTTACTTCTCCCGCCATGCGCAGATGCGCGTGCAAGTATGCGCCGCAGTGACAGATTTATAGCTATAAACAAACTCGTGTAAAGAAATTTATTGAAGCTTGAAGATGAGAGCCGGCTGCCAGTAAATTTCAACGCCGCAGTGACAGAGTATCAAGCGCGCACGCTCTGCATATGTATGCTGAATTCGAACACTTTAATCGGCGCTAATTTGAGGCACTGTTCAGGATTCCGGTGCGTCAGTGTGAATTAATTTTGCTTTGTTTTTTCCTAGATTCCACCGTGGGGACTATCACATCGACGTGTGCATAAATGACTACCTGGATGTCTACTGCCCGCATTACGCCGACTCGGTGCCCGAGGAGAGGACGGAACGCTACGTCCTCTACATGGTCAACTACGACGGCTACAGCACGTGCGACCACACCTTCAAGGGCTTCAAGCGCTGGGAGTGCAACCGGCCGCACTCGCCCAACGGGCCGCTCAAGTTCTCGGAGAAGTTTCAGCTCTTCACCCCGTTCTCCTTGGGCTTTGAGTTCAGACCGGGAAGAGAATATTACTACATCTGTGAGTCTTCATCTCATTACATTTGCTTAGTCTTGCTTGGCAGCTCTGTGATGTGTCAATCAACTCAGTAGTACGGCTGTAAAATTCCGGGAACCCCCTTCTCAAATTAAAACATTGGTCTATTGCTCGTAAAACGCTCGCATGACGAACGCTTCGATGCCATACATACAAACAAGCAAATGAAAAACTGTCAGGCAGTAAATGTCAGTGCCCTTCATGCGCAGCGTGTATTCTTACGCCGTTGCATAAACTAGTTCCTCGCACCCCATTTGACACCATGAAAGAGGAAAACAAGGACCTTTTTTGATTTATTATATTTTTTTGCAAGATGTTCATCAAAAATAATGATCAATATAAATATTCAAATTTCCAAAATGCAGTATTTCGGAATGTTTGGGTACATAAGTTTCTCCATTGAACAACACGTTATTCTGTACGTTAGTAAACAAAGAAATAACTTTTTTTTTTTCTAAATAAATGTCGGAATGCAGTCATTGCGTTTTCGATAATGAGTTTCGGCCTCCCTGCTATTTTCCGCTTTGTGAAGTAACGTCAGAGCAGAGGGTAGACGACATTAGTCAAGCTAGCTTAACATGTTAGCTGCCTTGCTAGCATGTCACGCTCACTTTCGTAGCTGGTTGCAAACATTCATTTCAAGAGAGCATTCTGTTAATATATGAAAGTTATTTTGGATTTGTTGATTTGTTTTACATATTCTTTCTTTGCCAAGCTGCGGTCATTGATAAATTACCCAAAAAGCTGACTTTTGGGGGGAAATCAGAGTAGCGTGTGTGGCTCACACCAACAAGCGAGGGGAAGGAGTCATGTCACTTTGCTTGCGCTGACAACTCAAACATAAAACCATGCCAAGAAAAAACAAACAACTCCTACCACAACAACATCTTCGGAAAATTTTCCACCCCATTTGCGACCCCAAATGTCTCGTGTGACACGTGTTTCTTGCAGCTGTGGTGATTTGTTAAATCATACGGAAAAACTGCACAAAAACAAAATGAATGGCCACGTTTTATGATTCGACTTATACAGCATGCCCTGAAATTTAAGAGAAAAGACAGAGTCTGCTCCAGGAATTTATTTGGCCTTAGTAGGGAATTCAAATTTATTTTCTCCCCTTAATAAATCATAGAAATAAGAACTGATCTGTTTCATCAGGCCAAGTTTTTGCTGTAATAAAACTGTAAGCATATTCAGGTCATGTTTATCATAACATTTTTGCATGAAGCGAATGAAGAATACCTGAAGCACAAGCACAAAATCGGGCAGCCATGTTTTCACACCGAGCGCTGAGGTCGACACTTTCGCGGAAAGACTTTTTTCCTAAAATGGCAAAGGTATTCGAAGGCTGGTGTGTGTGTGTGTGTGTGTGTGTGTGTGTGTGTGTGTGTGTGTGTGTGTGTGTGTGTGATTCTCCAGCTGCATTATATTGGAGTCTTCAAAAGGAATACCCTCCATCTCATGTTCAACGTTCGGTTGTCTGCGCCTCACTTTGAGGTTATCTCGAGTTGAAGGGTGCTTAAAGCAAGCAAAACCTCTGTGGGGCAACTCCATCAGGAGGAATGGATATGGCGCCTTCATGAAATTCAAAGTCAAAATGAACTTCACTCCTTTAATACATCCTTAATGGTTCCTATTTCGGTACGTCGAATAAAACCAATCATGGATAGTTTTCAAACCGGCACATTGAGAAACGACCCTGACCATGAAATCCGAAGGGGCGTTTTGAACAAGCCGGTATTCTAGAGGAGAAATTGCAGTCGTTGAATTCAGAAGGTGCAGCAATGTATAGATCCATTTAATACACACAAATACATTGTGGATGGCCGTTTCCCCCGTAACTTTTATGTTAAAATCTTTTTGATTGTTCGTTGTTGTAGTCAAAATATATATTTCCTTTGCCGTAAGCTTTAGTCATCAAAATTCTGAAGAATGAAATCAAGTAGGCAGTGAATTAACGCTTTCACGCATCAATAATGATGACCTTTGACCTGAAAACATGATAGGCTGTTCACTTTAGTGACCGCTGTACCTGAAAAGGTGAATGAGTTTCTCCTTTTTAATTTAACTACTATAATAAACTATTTTACACCATATTCTAATTTATGGAGATGTGGCTTTATAAAGGGGCATATTTTATTTACTGTACATGTTAGTATCTCCTTTTAACCCCAAATTTCTGTTCTTTTAAGATCAAGTTAAGGCACGTGAAATGCGCCTTTATGGCAAAAGAGACGATTGAGGGAAGTTCTTCCTCCCTCAAAATACTCTCGGGAGATGGAGGAGTGGGCGCAGTCGCTGCCATATGACAAGTTTAATGCATAGTTTGAAAATTGATGGCACATTTATGTTCTGAAATGGGGGGAAATTAGTTTCATGTCTGGTTAATGCATTATTGATTCCGCCATTTGGAGTAAAAAACTTTTAAGGTTGGTGCACTTTTTGTGCTAATGAGGGAAAACAAGTCTCTCTGCAGGCAATCTTAACCGAACGCTCAAATACAACATTGACGAGAATGACATACTTCTGCCGGCGATGAACAAAACTCATTTGCATGATCGCTAAATGATGCATTGCTGACAAATTAGGAATAAATGAAGAAAATGTATCCCTAATGCGGCATCAATTTTTTTTTCAATCCATTCCCTATACATTTGCAACAAAATCTCCTTTGTAGAGGTTAAAATCCTAAAAGGATTCCTTCGGGGAACACCAAACTATATATTGCATTTCATCGGTGGCACCTTTTTGCTCATGAATCGTTTGTCTTCGATTAGAACATTTTAAAGATCGAGAGAAGCCAAACTCGAAATCACAATTATTTTGAGATGAATCATCCAGCCCGAGACTGTCATATGATTTTGCCTGTGAACTTTTTTTTATTGTGTTTTCTCCACAAGCCACAGCACAGAATGGGTCAGCTGAGTTGGGCTCGAAGTGCCAAGATGTGTTTCCTCCATCGGCAACTTTTTATGACGCAGTTAACCAAAGCGTAACCTTCGATTTTTATCCAGACATCTTTTCGCATTTCTCTCTCGTTCTGCTCCACCGCACCTAAATGGGACCCTCACCGAGTGCGCTGTTGTTTCTGTGCCGAAGCGCAATCTGGAAAACTAAGACAGAAGCCTTGCGCTTATTTGACAATTTGTCTTCATCAAAATTTGCAATATGCTCCTTGTCATTGAGACCAAAACGATACAGTGTCATGCTAATGAAGATGAGAGGAGCTTGATCGGGGTTAGCGGAGGGTTACACAACTCCTCCATTTGCTCATGTCGCTACTTGCAACGTTTATTTTTTACTGCTGAGAGATGCTTGTCCTGCGGGCCGGATTAAATTACCCCGCGACCGACGAGGCTCGCCGTGGAACACATGCGTTCGGCTGTTGCACGTCGTATTGGTTTAGTGGCCCGCGGCTTCATTGGCTATTGAATGATTCTAGCGTACAGCCTCTCTGGCTAGCAGGGCGGATATTAAAGTCATCTAGCATGAAGTTGTCTGACATGTGATTTCCCGCCGCCATTGTGTCCAGCTCCAATGTCCATAAAAAGCAGGCGGGATGGCTGCTGACGGATTGGGCTGTCTCTTTGGTGGACAGAAAGTCGAGCTGAAGGAAGATAGAGAGGTAGTTACGTTGCGCCAACGACACTCGTACCGTTCGTTCATCGACTGCGTCCGTTTCCGTCTCCGCTATCGTCATCACGACCATCAGCCGATGCGTTCTCTGAACTACGGGAGACCTCTCTGGCTGCACTTTTGTATTCCGATAGCGATTGCAATAACCCAGTGATAAATTCAACTCTTCAACTCAGGCAGTTAAATTAAAGCACTAGACGGGGGGAACCTAATTACTGCTATTCTCTCAGGTTACATTTGAGTTTAATATGCCGTTATTGTGAATATTCAGGAGTTAAGATGGTGGAAAAACATGAGAGGAAAAAAAAAAACAGCGGCTCAGACTTGATTATCTCTAATCTTTTATCTCTAATCCTTTTAAAAGAGCAAAACTGAATGCCACAGCTGCGGAAAATCTTTGGCTAATCTTGTTTGTGTGCCACCAGCAGGTCTGCAGGCTTTGCTTTCTGGTCATCTGAGTGTTAAATATTGTTTCGGGACACTCTCCATTTCCTGTTTGCGCAACGTGCTTACAAGCTAGGTTCATTGTATTAACAAGGGACCGATTGAGCCAACTGTTGCCAAACTGCAAACAACAGGTGACAACAGTGATACAGTATGTAAACACGTAATTACTTCTACATTCATCACAAGCTAGCCCGATTACAAGCGCAGCTAAAATAACTCATCGTTTGACCATTGTTACCAACCTTTAGCATTGCTAAATGACGTTTGTTCATGCTAATATGTTATATTCTATTCTGTCATAGTAATTTAACCAAGCAAAAATAATGTCCATCTTTTATTGTAGCCAGACCAGACACGAGGTTATTCAGTAGAATTTTCAGTAAGATATCCGAATACCAAAATATTCTATCTGCTGCCCTACTCATTATTCCGTGTCTGGACCAATTTTGTGAAGTAAACAGACATAAAGTCAGGTTTGGATATAAAATGCCACATTAGCCAAATGCCTTTCTAAGCAGATGGATTTTTGGTCGCTACTCCAAAGAGCTTTGACTGGGGGGGGGGGGTAAAACGTTGCAGATTTAATGTTGAGGCGTCATGCTGAGGTCTGTAATTAAACTGTTCATTCCTGAACAAACAAGAAGCCCGAAGCAACGTGATCAGCTATCTAAGGTAACTCCAAGAAGGATTAATTATTGCGGATTCAACGATGATTACTGACAAAAGAGAAATAGTGTTGTCAAGATAATTAATCATGTAAACACTTGATTTGGGTAATGAAGACGTAGAAGGGTTGACAAAAATGTAGAGCCCCTGAACCCTCAAATTGCTTATTGGCTGCCCTATAAGTGTCTGTGTGTGAACGTATGTAGGGAAATAGTGTACAGAATTCAGAACGACCTTCTTGAATTGTAGCATTTATGACATGGAAATCAATAGTGTGCCACTCAGATTCTGTTGCTGCAGCTCCATCTATTGGATTTGGTTAGTCACAGGCAGCCCATCATGACCCCAATGCAAGCAGGCTGGAACGGCAACCAGTGAAAATGCTTTAATCGAAGCCACGTTTTTATCCGGATTTGCTTCAAAAAGCAACGTATGATTTTTCCTGTGCGATCCATCAACAAAGTTTCAGAGAAATGAACTGGCCACTTGCAGAACACAGAACATTAGTCCTTCGCACTCATACTCGCACCTATTTTATGGACAATATATTCTGCGATAAACCTAAAATGCCAGGTGTGGGGAGAACCCCGAGTACTTGTATAAAATCCATGTAAGCACTGGAAGATCATGCAAATTTCACACAGAGAAGCCAGAACTGAACATCAGAACACTGATCTGTGAGGCAGACATACTAACCGCTAGTCCAGCGTGCCAAATCAATCAATTAAACTACTAAAACTGAAAGAAAAGAAAAAAAATCGGGGCCCTAAATATGATCCCTGGGGTATGTCACATAACAGGCAACGAGTGACAGTCCACAGACTCAGACAACAAGAGCCCCCTTTTAATCAATGCCCTTCCAACAAATAACATTTTGGGTATTGTATTTCAGTCATCCAAATGTCATGCTTGAACGACTTGTTTGTAATTGGGGCAAAGAAATCAGCTTTCAGTTCCCTGAAGGAAAAGTAATTACTGAAGAAAAAAAAAATCCAATCACAGCTACATATGATGTTGCCCCAGCTCCATAAATAAAGACTACATCACATTTTCAGTGTGGAAGGTGTTTACGGGCGGAGCAGCTCAGCATATACTCCTCAGTTAGACGGTGACCTTGTAGCACATTTGCCTTCGCCGTGCGAGTGCATCGTGTAGTGTGGCTAATAGAGAAAATTGTATGCATCATTAGCCGCCCAAGTAGGCTATACCGCACACCTGCACCAGACGCAAATGTCAGTGTGTCCTGAGACAGAGGCCGCTATCCTTGAACGCTCAGATTCGTCATAAATACTGGGCCAACTTCTATAAATGGGGGGGGCAGAATAGCGACTGATCACATACATTATTTCAAAATTCTCAATGGGGAATTTCCTTGATCAATATTCCACCACATAATCCACCGGTACGTATTTATCCGAAATTGCCCGTAATGGAATACATAAATATAATTCATGCATGTATAAACGGCTATATCGGCCGTTTCTCATCTCTAATAAAACTCAGAGGCTGAGGGAAAGCAGAATGAAAAATGAATCGGCAAGGGTATGATTGATTAGCTTTCTTGTTTGTAGATTAGTATTAAGACGTCACATCTTCTTTATGTGCAGAAAGCGCCGCTTAATGATGTTTTCGCCCCTCCAGTTTACTTCGGGTCGAGAGGTGATTTTCGTTGCATCTGAAGAAATTAAATAAGACGAGGCGGTGTTCTCTGCTTCGCTAAACAAAACGGATTCGTCAGCATGAGCGGGGCGGGAGGAGTGTACTCACACGCAGGTCATCCTTCTTCAGTTTTGTTTAATATCAGCATCTTGTCAACGTCGGGGATTTTTAGGAGTATATTGTACGAGTTGTAAACGAGAATAATGAGGCAAAGGGTGGCTTTAATCAGAACTTTTATGAAAACAATATGTCTGAACCAGTCGGGCAGTACTTAAAAAAGGAAATAAAGGGAATAAAGTTAACATATATTTTGTAAAAATTATGTCTAAAGAAAAAAAATGAATTGCCAGCATACATGATGCAACACATCAGCACTACGTATGTTGTGAATTTTAAAATGATCATTATACACGCACAGCCAATAAAGCTGATACTAAAGCATAAAAAATGACAAAACATGTCATGAAATACGGTATGAACAAATCCGACATCAACCAGCGTCCCCAAACGGATTGTGGCCTACCTCCGAGTGTTAAGCCTTTTTATTGGACCGATGTTTTTTATTGTACACTTAGGTGCTATGCAAAACATAGCGAAGGTGGGGCTAAAATATGAAATGTTACTTGCAGAAACCAAAAAAAAAAAAAAAACCCATATCTGAAATGATCCACTTTTTAAAGAGCTTTTCGTCGATGGTGGGTTCTTGTCAGTGTGTGTCAGAATCAACACTGGGATTAAAACGTTGCGCTGACCGCATACATAAGCAATTCAGCAAAAGCTGGCATTAAGAGTGAGGAGCGAGTGAATTTCTTGGACGGACAGGGGAGATAAGCGAGGACAGCAGGAGCTCTTCTCAGGTCAGGGATCACAAGGCTGCGGCGGTTTAAGTGAAAGCCATCTCCCAGGATGCTGATGCAGGCATGTTTTTTTTTTTTTTCTCCATAATATGGACACCATTTTGGATTGGAGTTATTTTAATCTGAAAGAGGGCAGATATCCAATATCAGCTCATCAGAAAAGATAAGGAGGCTGACTGGATGAGTTACTTGATGCGGCCGTGCGGTGATTGTCAAAGACCAAAGTATTCGGTACAGTGAACCTGAAAAACGGAATGATGTCCGTTGACGAAATAATATCTGAAGAATGCTCCATGTGGTCTTCATTTTGTTTGAGAGTATTGCGGTTGGAGGGCAGCAGTGTTGTTGTAGTGGTTAGCGTGTTTGCCTCACAGTTCTGTGGTTTTGGTTCCTGGTTTGAATCTTGACTGAAGCCTTCCTCAGGGGCACTTGCAAGTTCTCCCCATGCTTGAGTCTATTTTTAATTTATTTTTTTTTCTGGATGCTTCCTCCCACATTCCCTGAACATGCAAGTGAGGATAATTGATGACTCTAAAATGTCTGCCCTGTGATTGACTGTCAACCAGCCCAGGGGTCTGTCTCCCTCACCTCTCGTGAAGTGTCTCGTGTCAATCAATCAAAACAAAGACATTTATTTTTGCAGTTTTCTTACAGATTTTAATACTGGATCACATTAGTGCAAGTGTACCTTTAAGTGGTCTTGTTGATAATAAATTCCAACGCCAGATTAAAAATTATACCATAAGCACTTTAAGAAATCAAAACTTGACCTCCTGTCATTGCCTTCAATCACTTACTTAATATCCAGTCAGATGGCCCCTCGGGATCATAAAGTACACCTTGACCGGTCCAGTTTCATCCCGATTCTTCTCACTGCCGCTGGAGGGGGCGCATGCAACGCCGCGATGGATGAATCCGTTTTATTGTCCATTTTCTAACGTGCGTGTCCTCATTCAGGTCACACGTCAGCCAACATCAGGGCAACCTTTCACACACGCGGACATTTGGGGTCTTTAGTGAACCTAACGGCCATGTTCTGGGAATGTGGGAGGTGAGCCAGACCACCCAAAGAAGTCACCGCGCAGCCCATCGGTTTTATAGTTGCCGGTTAATTCCTGCGGCTGGGTGACAGCATTCCTCAGTGTACATCTGCAATGTTTCATCAAGTAGCAATTTTTATTTCATACTGTGATGCTCGCTCTGGCATCTCGTACAAAGAGCAGAGAGACACGGCGCAGTCTAAGCAGGAACGTGGCTTTTATAGACAAATGAAATAGCGGGCTCGGGGGTTCAGAGTCGGTTTTGCTCGCACTTTGGGAAGGCTGACTAATGGGTGACAAAGAGCTGGCGCCGTTCCATTGGCGGCACAAAGATGAAACACCCCTCCCGCATATGGGCGCCGTCGTCGTACAGGGCCTCTCATCTGTCCGTATGAAGAATCAAGCCTGTCAGTGGCATTCGCAAGTCGGCTGACAGTCTGGAGTTATGCGCCTCGGACCTTCACGCACGTAAGCAAGCGTCGTCCTCCTCCCGCGTGAGCGCATTTTCCACGCACGTGAATGAAGAGGGGTGGTAGCCGCTCGCTGTGGAGAATGCATTATGAACCTGATTGATGGACGGGTGTCCCACTGCCTTTTTGCTCCTGCGTTTCCACAGCACATCAAGTTCACCTACTCCCCCCTTTTTTTTTTTTTTTAATCTTACTTCCAACACAATCAAAGCCAATTCTTACTTACCAAACTGAAACAAACCCGAGTGCTTAAATGAGAAAAAGAAGTAAAAGAATCCTGGGGAAAAAAAAAAAAAACAGAGAGGAATTCCAAGTAGGTGAGGACTGATTCACTGCGCGTGCCCATTTTTGCCGACTGCGATTATTCATGCTGGTCTTTCGAAGCTGATCATAATTCACCATCATGAAGACAAGGACAAGCTATTTTTGCCCGTTAACCTGTGACCTATATTGATAATTACCAATCATACTTAATTGGTTATTTCCCATGCATTTGTTGTCCCCCCGCCCGTCATTATGATTATTTATGCACGCTCACACAGGCTTGCACTTTCAGCGTTGGGTGAATACCAAGGCCATTACGACAACATTATGATTCCAGGAGATAGACTAAGTGCACCAATGAAACATTATGTACTCTGATTGATGATAGTGTGACCGCTCGAAAAAGCGCGACGTCACCTCGCGTCCATAAATCACGGTTTATTGTGATTTGAATATATGAAGACGTGTAATTGTCGATGCGACTCTTGCTCTCTGTTGAGACTTGTAATCCATTTTTGATGCTGCGGAGACTTAAGAAAAACTGTTTCAGACAATTATTGGGGAGGAAAATTGGTTGAAAATTACAACCAGTACACTTTTGACCGAGAATTAGTTTGGGTTAATTTTGACAGATGTCACCCAAGGCTGGATTTACGCTGCCCAATCCCGATTGAATGCGTGGCAGATTTTTTTGGGGGCGACTGTCTATTAACACAAATCCGCCATTGGCTGCGTTTTCACGGAAGGAACAACCCGAATCACGCCACAACCAACCCCAGACATTACACGCGTGCCAGAATCGGCACGTTTCAGTAACCGTCATTCAACAACAGATTAGTTCCGTGATTTACAAGGAAGCAAATGGAAAGGAAAATGCAGACACGCCTCCTTTCACCCTTACGATTTCTCATTGATGTGACCTCTTCACCTTGGCAATAGTTGCCAAAAGTAATGAATTAGGTTTCCCAAGGCTGGAAGCTAGAAGATGCTGGGAGATTGGAACATGTCTCCGCAGCTGCGTGGAGCCAAGTCCTTCTATTTCCCTACTTCATCATCGCTTTCCTATAGCGCGCTCGCCGCAGTAGCATCTGCTTAATGGGCCTCGCCGCTGTGGATGCTCTTCCATCTTTTGACTCTCGCGCAGCTTGCAGACAAGCACGAGCCATGCATGTAGATTCTCGGTGATGATCTGTAGTTTTTACCGTTTTTTTTTTTTTTTTTTTTTTTTTTTTCTTTAACTTGTTGCCGTGTGGCTCCTATTTTTGACAGCGGATGCATGATTTAAAAGTCCGCCCTTTCATTATTTCCACACCCGGAGACACGTTTGCAAATGGAAAACATACACAAAGGATCCACAAAGCAACATTTTGTGTGTATTTATCAGTGTTGCCGTCTCTGGAATCCGCTGTTTTCCCAAACACAACGGTATTTTCGCAAAGCCAAAACCAACGTGGCGTTCCTTTCTCCAGCGAGCTGGCAGAGCTGCCCGGCTTGGAATGTTCTGCGTTGAACTCCACATTGTTCTGTTTAACCCACACTATGCTAACAAGACATCACAGCCAAGAGATTGTGTACAAGAAATCTGCTCGTAATAATGACCTCCACGAAGAGACGTTTTCAGGTCAGATTCCTGTAACACAACCTAACGCTCGAGCATGGGAAACAATTTTTTTTTTTGCTTTGTGTTGCGATACTTTTTGTGCCGATACCAAGTGTCGATACTTTCAGTGAATATCAATACGTTCAAGCAGCCAGTCATATGTTAATCTTCCAGGTCGATAGAGGGCAGCACATTTGAATCAATGTCAAATGGCACTTCGGTTAATACTTTGGAGACACGTTGCTTCTGGGGTTTTTTTTCCCAATACATATTATATTACATTAAGGTTAATACTTTATAATAATTAAGTATCGCAACACGTATGGGATCACCACCCAAGTTCCGGATCGTGACAAAAGTGTATCGTCCCAACCTTGCGAGAACAAATATGAGTCTCCCGTTGGTTTTGCCAATCACAATTGTGCATTTTGGGGGATTTGACTAACATCCTATCGTCACAATACTTAAAAGAAACGTCCCAAAAAAAGAATCAAACAATGTCAGAAATCAAAATATCAAAATGTAATATCAAAGCTTCACCCGTATTTCTAATGCCATTCAGGGAATACAATCAAAGGGAATAAAAGCAGTTTGGATCCGTGCCGCCTGCTCATTTCAATATGGAGGTCCTGTTAATGCCGCACTCTGAAGACCAGCAGATGTTCTATGTGAATTGTGCATGTAATTGTCAGCGTTAATCATCATCCTTGTCACTCTCACAGCCGGTGATATATTCCAAATGCAATCCGTTTCTCATGTTAAAATGAGCTGCACTGTATTTATGTTCAGACTCTGTGACCCAAAGCAGATGACGGAATTCTTATCTAGGGATCCTATGGATCTAAAAACAAGGCCTTCATTGGTATTTTTAAGTCTTAAATCAATTTTTCTGAAGTCTTGAAAAATGGTGTGATTGAAAATAATTTTCTAGATAAAAATTAACATAAAAAAAAAAAGACTAATAATTTACAAAGCACGGTCCAACATTAACAGTGGCCCGATGGCCCGGAGCCACTATTTGAAGTTGCTAGCCATCAGTACAAATTCCATAGATAAAAAGGATGAAATCAACACATTTTTGCTTTTTTTTTAATATCTCATATTCCTCACAGAGAGGCAGTCACGCAGACATGCTAACCACTAGTCCACCATGCCAGCCTTGGATCATTTTGCATGTCGAAATTCTTTGAGCGTGCTATAAACAGTATTTTTCCAACCACCACAGAACCGAGGATGTGAAATTTCGAAGGGAATGGTCAAGGAAATGTGTTTTGCAGATAACATTACAGATGCAATAAGGTTTGGCTCGGCGTGTGATTGAAACAATACAGCAGCTAAGCCGCATTGAGCCCACCTGTTTGTTTTGCCGTAATTGGATTCTGCTTCATTCCATTTGCCTTAATGCTGATGCATAATGCAATGTACTGCAGGGACCGGCCATTACCGGGCTATGGGACGGGGCTTGAAGAAGTAACCTGACCCAGCGTCCTGACCCACCAAATATCTCTGCGCCACCCCCCCCCCCCCCCCCCCCCCCCCCCCAGCTCCCCTTCCTTCTGCCCATCTCTTAAAGCTCTGCTCATAGATTGATGAAGGAGGCTTGCGGGGCCTGATGGGAACCAGAATAGCAGGTGTTGGTTTTAGAGTATACAAGAACAATAAGCCGGCCCTTTGCAGCATGCTAATCCAAATTAAACAGGCACAGGCACAGGAATGGGCTGCATGGGCCAGGCTGGAGGGATCCTCACCAGAGATTGAGGTTCTGCGAACAAGACAGGCATGTAGAGCCAAAGCTTCATCTGTCTTTGTAGAAGCAACAACACACCCCAGTCATGCGGAGCATTCCAGACATCAACACATCCGGGCTTAGCTGGTGGACTTTTCCCACTAGGGTGGAGCTAAATTCAAAGAGTAGCTAGTCCCTATAAACATTTAGGTCCACATGCATGCATTATTTAAAAACAAACAAAAAAAAAACCTCTTGTAGCTCATGTCATGTTTTTATAACTCATTCAATGCAGAGCTTGTGCCCTGTGAACAAATGTCTAAATCTCCCAGCAGTTTGGCGTCACTGTCATCACGACAGAGACCCCTTCCACGCGCTCTTTGCCTTTTTTTTTTTTCCGTGGCAGCCCGTACTTCTCTCGCGAGCAGCTGCTGTCGCTAAGTAGCTCGTGTCGATGGTCGGGGCTCAGATCTGCCCACAACGATGGTGACATGATGAAGATAAGACATCTGGAGGCTGTGTGTGTACGTGTAAGTGCGTGTTTGTTCACTCTGTGTGTGCATCAGTTATAATAGTGGAAGATAAGAAGGACTAAAAGTGTGTGTGTGGGGGGGGGGGCGACCATGGCCAAGGTTCATTAGTGTGTGCTGAAATAATGATAATAAGGGCTTGCTCTCTTTTCGCTGCCGTGGAGAAGAGCATCTGATCTGCGCTCACCTCCCGTGCACGCTGACACATGACCGAGGAACAGATAAAAGCCGATGTAGCGACAACACTAACGCTAACAGAGCGCTCGAGAGGAATAACGTCGGAAAGATGGAGGCTTGATGAGCTGTGGAAATTTGGAGGAAAAAAATTGTTACAAGTGCACGTTTGAGAGGAAAACGGTCTTTAGGACCTTATATAACTTTACCAAAAAAATGCAAGTCAGCAGTAGTTTTTTTACTCTTCGTCTGTACATATTGGAAGTACTGTATACTGTAATGACCTAAGCCAAGGCCAAATCAGTAAATTGGACCAGCAATAAATTTACCACATTCCAGACTAGCAACAATCACCGCATACACACAGTGTGTTAGTTAATAAGTTCACCAGTAAAAAGTGTGAGATTTTTCATATTCATCGTATTGAGTCGATGTTATGCACATCAAGCTCGCAAACTTGTTTATAAATGACCCATAAGCAGGCAACGGCAATTAAAAATATGTAAGCTTGCGGACCGAGTAGATAATAACAGGTGGACTTTTATAGGCTATATATATATATATATATATATATATATATATATATATATATATATTGATTTCTATATTTAATAAGTACATGGCGGGACTTTCACTTAGCCACGGGATTCAGTTGGTAAGCTAACCATGTACTACTTATGTGCCACTTAACTAATGTATTTCGAATTTCTGAAAGCTTTTTACATCAATTGACATTTCATGACGATAGAGTGGACATGTTAAGCTAGCCAACATCAAGCTAGCCACGTGGTGGTGATGATGATGAAAGTTGTGAAGCAAAATTGTTTCTATTCATTCAACCAAAAATTGCTTCGGCCTCTATAGAAAGACAAAGAGCTTTTTTTTAAGCTCTTTGATCATGATTGTGTAAAGCCGAGTATCCTGCAGTGCCGGTTGCATAGAAAAGTACACGGTCAGTTGATGTTGATCAATGCCTTTCATTGCCGATCCCCCGCAGCTCGTAATGTGCAGCCAGCAGCCAACTCGAGACCAGCCTGTGCGCTGTGTTGTTTCCCCTCCTCCCTTCCTTAACACTGCACAAGTTACAAACCGAACCGGTAACTGAATCGTGTATATGTCTGTGCATTAAGAGAGGGAAATTTGCATGGAATGTGTTTTTTTTTTTTTTTTTTGACTACTCAATTAAAAAATAATTGTCCCATTAATTCATCCATTTTCTGAACTCCGTCCTCTCACAAGGGTCCATCCATCCATCCATTTTCTAATCCGCTAATCCTCGCAAGGGTCGCGGAAGTGCTGGAGCCTATCCCAGCTGTCTTTGGGTTCACCCTGAACTGGTTGCCAGCCAAACGCAGGGCACACGTTAGACCAACAACCATTTGCGCTCACACTCACACCTAGGGAAATTTTAGAGTGTTCAATCAGCCTGTAATGCATGTTTTTGGGATGTGGGAGGAAACCCGAGTACCCGGAGAAAACCCACGCAGGCACGGGGAGAACATGCAAACTCCACACAGGAAGGCCGGAGCCGGGGTGTTCACTCACACCTTCATTTCATGGCTTCTTCCATGGCCAGTGCTCCACCCTCATACTTTTTACGTCGCACCCCTCGCTAGCAACCAATGAGAAATTCAGTGGTCAGTGTGTCAGAACGGCGCGGCGGTGCTCTCGATGGCTCATTGTGGATGGTGACAGACGAAAGGAGAAGGTGACGCAGCTGGAAGGGAGACAAAAGGGAGGGCTGAGGTGAAAGTTCACCATGGAGGACATGACAGATCCCAAATGGTCGCCTTTCGGAAAACAGCCTCATCGCCTCATTATGTCAGCCGTGGAATGATCCGCACACAACATGAACTCACCCCATCTTATGGCGGGCGGGCAACGACGTAAAAGACAAAGTGCATGCAGAAGTGCAGCGTGGAGATAAAAAAAAAAAAAAAACTCTTGTTTTGTCTTTAAATGCAAGGTCCTGACCCAAGGCAGGGGTGTGTATTTTTAAAGCGCTCACCGTGATGGATGCACACATTGTGCTCTCCCCGCGCTCCGAGTGACATGTGTTTGACCCCCCACCGCCAGCCCCCCTCCCTGCCCCATCCTCATCTTACAGGAGACAACACCTGCTGCCTCACTACATGCCCATTAGTGGTCAACCAACACACACACACACACACACACACACACACACACACACACACACACCACACACACACTTTATTCACACAAGGGATTTTTAGAGCACTCTGTTGCCTGATAGTAGGACATGTAGCACATACTGTACTTTTATCGTGTATCTTTTGTATGTACACACAGAGGACACAACACATACACTTGAGCTCCGATGCAGGAGCTTTATACAAGATAATATTGTACTTTTTTTATTTTGGAACGTAACAGTGTACAAAGTGCGCTTTTCAATACGGCAATGAACAAAAAATGAATTTGAATAGCTAATTTCAAATATTACAAAAAAAAAAAAATCCCAGTTTTACGGAAATTAAATAAATTAGGTTGTAATTGGACAAGAATAAAATTGTGAAAGAGTAAAATTGTCAGTATGTGAAGAAAAATCTAATTGGCAAAATAAAGTTCTAATTTTGAGAGAGTAAAGTCCCCATTTTCATGAATGAAGTCATGTTTTTACAAGAATGGAATTTAAATTTTTGGATGAAAATCTCTATATTTTTTCATCGTTCTAATGAAAACGTTTTCTGCAATTTCATGTTTAATTCAGCATTAAATTTTCAGAGAATAAAGGCACCATAAAAACACTTCACCTCAAAGAATAGAAAAAACATTTGTGAGGGAAGCATTTTTAATTTCAAGAAAATAGTTATTTTTGATGAAGAGTCGTAATTTCCAATAATTGTTGTATTTTACGACGATAAAAGTTACAATTTTCCAAGAATAAAGATCGAGTTTCCATAGAATAGCCTTGTCATTTTCAGAGTGCCGTGACAATTTTTCAAGAATTGAGTCATAATTTTCCACGAAAAAAAGTCTTAATTTGAAGAAAACAAAGTCAGCGTTTTTCGAACTTTCCCAAGAATAAAATAAAAAATTTCTGAAATGTAATTTTTTTTTTCCAAGAATAATGTTTCAAAGAAACCTTCATTTTTTTTCAAGAATAAAGTCAAGACAAAATAAATATTAAGCACATGTAGCAGTTTTTAAATGAGGGGTTTTGAGGGTCTTGGTTTGGATACGGCAACTCTTTTCTCCTAATATTCCATTTCTTTCAAGTGTGGCCCTAATTCTCTTTCGTAAACTTGCTGGCCTGGTGCGTGCGATGCATCTCGCACTCCATTAATGCCTTCATCTAATTTGCATATGTTTTGTTTTCCAGCCTCCACCGTCGCGGAGAACGGCAAGAAAACCTGCCTGAAGCTGAAGGTTTTCGTCCGACCATCAAGTAAGTGCTCGACGAGGCTTTGTAAACGGAGCCCGTTGAAGTGCGCAGTTGGCGTGTTGAAAAACAAAGCGCTCGATGTCGTCTCTCGACTTCACCGACAAAGCTTTTTTTTTTTTTGGCCCGCTGTCCCGACATGCCGCTCTCATTTGTCTCCAAACTGCTGCTACTCGCTAAGAATATGTTTAAAAAACAAACCAAAGAAGAAAAAAAAAAAAAGCATCCAAAATATTTCATCTGAATGTTGCCATGAGCTTTGTTGCTTGACGTGTTGACTATCAGTGCTGAGAGGGGGCGGGGGGGTGGGGGGGGGGCTTCAATTGTCGACCTGGCGTATATCCACCTCTAATGATGATGATTTCATTCTCCCTATCTTCTGTTTATAGACAGCTGTGTGCGAACTATAGGTGTACATGACCGTGTTTTCGATGTAAACGACAAAGTAGACAATACGTTAGAACCACGAGGTTAGTATGGCTTCCTGCTTTTTTTTTTCTTTTTACTCTCTTCGTGCGTCTGTCCACAGGCCTTGTTAGTGCCACCATGTCTCATCTTCTCACATCCCCCGCATGATCTCCAACGCCCCTCACCCCACCCCCACCCCAGTCCACCATAGCACCATACCTCCGTTTATGCAACAGAATGATTTCATTTTGGGGTGTAAAATTGTAATCATCCTTCCTAAAGAAATTGGGTGAAGAAAATATGGAATGGTTGGAGCTCGTTTAACATTTCACACAATGACACTCTCCGATGAAATCATGATATTACATCCGGAAAAACAAACAGATTCATTTAGGATGTATTTTTCGAATTTTTTGAAATGGGAAGGGGGGGGGGAGAGATACACGACCTGATTTTAATTGGAGAGTGAAAATAATCTTCACAAGACGAACCATCACGTACAATACAGGATTTGAGATCTTGAACCATTCGCAACGCAAGATGAAGATGATTTGAAAGAAACAGCAGAAGAAATAAAAGTGGAATCGCATTGAAATCACATTTATTGCCATCGCACATGTCACGCGGACATGAGGAAAGTGGAAGGGGGTAGGGGGGCAAGGCTCCAAATAATGCTACTATAAGGGAGGGGCTGATCCTGTGTGTATTTTTTCACATTGATTTAATTTTTTTTTCTTAAATCAAACAATTGTAGAAAAAAAAACCACCGTAATTTTTATATTTAGAAAATAATATTTATACTTCCACACAGACTTTTGTTGCACAAGCATATCAACTAGTGAACCAATTGTGCACCCCTTATGTATACCGATGTACTTGTAAGAATGAAACGTGTCAACCCCCAACCGCATGCCCATAACGATCACACCAAGCGCTGTATATTTATCTCGAAACTCCACAGTAAATATACAGTCATTCATTTGACACCCTCAAACGTGTTCATTGATTCGTTGTCTCGTGAGCCTGCATTTTTATATCGGGACGCACATGCCGCAGCCGTCACGACGGGATATCCTGACTTGGGTTTATAATCGCATTGAATATCGACGTGAGGACAAGGCGCGGACGCGCAAAGGCCGTCTGACATTATTGATGCCCTACCTTCCTCTCTTTGCGCCTGGCCCCTTGCCCGCCGCCCTGTCGTGCCGGCCTCGACTTGTCTACACTTTGCATGCCTCGGTCCTCTGCTTTGCTTGCCTCAAAACATGAGCTTTTTTTTTTTTCAGTGCCTGATCACCCCTGCAGCTCACAAGCTTTACCTCTGCTTTGCCCCTTTGCATGCTCCTGCTCCTTTCCCCGCTCATAGAAAAGCGCCCACCTCGGAGAATAACGTACTTACAGTGGTACCTTGACTTACACGGTGCTTACGCGGTTTTCAAGGTAATAGGCGACACTTGGTTGATTGTTTTATTGTTTTGTTTGGGTTTTTTTTCGATACGCCCGCCGCTTGAGAAAAGTGGAAACAAAAATAGAGCAACGAAGGTTCTTTAATGCTCTCACATGTGGGCAAGGAGAGCCACGTGCAGTTTATTCAGGTTACTTAACTCATTCAGTTCCAGCCAATTCTGGACCAAGTCTGAAAAGACGTTTAAAAACGTCTTTGGGAGTGAATGAGTTAAAGGGAAAAATAACCCAAAATGTGTATTGGAGGGGTTTTTTTTGTTTGTTTGTTTGTTTTTTTTTTTTGTTTTAATGTATTTCATTCCCCCCCCCCTCCCCACTACATTTCAATATGCGTCAATTGTGGGACGGCCTGCTCCCTTACGTCCACTCCGTGATGAGCTTGCTCACCCAATGAATCAAATTCATCAGTCAAGGTATCACTGTATCCGTAGGACATAGCAACCCAAGTTCATATGGCAACTCAGAATCCGTAGTGTCTAATAAAGTTGTGAACATGAGCCAGTAACCCTGATGTGGCTTGATTATTGTTAGACTCCTACTTCAAATGACCAACAACTGAAGGCTCGAATGCTTTAGTAGTCAAAACATTGTTAATATTTGAACGTAAATGTATTCTTTTTTTTTCTTTTTCTCCCCCCCTCCGTCATCTAGACGACACCAGCCATGAACCCGCCGAGCCCTCCCGAAGTGAGGAGACAAACGCCGCGCCGCGCCTGTCCCCATCCAGTCAACTTCTGGCTTCACTGCTGCTCTGCCTGGCGGCCCTCTTCACCTTATAGCGCCCCCGCCTGTCCCGGAGGTGCAATTAACACCCAGCGTGGCCTGAATCTGCCCAAGGTTGCAGGGGGAAAGGGGCGGGATTTGAGGGCGGAGCTTGTTTTGTTTGATTGGGCCATCCCAGCAGGCTTCGCAAGGAATCCTTCAATTTTTATTTTCCCTCCCCCAGACGAAGTTTGATGTGTCTCGCCATTTGTGAGTGGCGGGAAAAAAAAAAGCGGAAGAGACAACTCCCCCTTACCCCTCGCAAACCTAAGATGCCAAATCTTTTTTTTTTTTGTTTTTTTTTCCTGACACTTAGTGATTCATATTTTCCCGCGACAGCGCTATACATTGTTTTTAACCAGCACACACAAACGCAGCACACACACACAAAAACACACACTCAGCAAATCTCGTCAGTGTTTCGTTGTTCTTACCATGTTGTGTTCTGTAGCAGCGTTTACAGAGTAGGAAAGTGAAGACTGTAGACTCTTAGGAAGGACTGTACATAACCGTGTAGGTATCTCTCCGTTGTGTTGGCTTCGTGTTCTGCTTGGTGCATCAAGTCTGATGTTTGACCCCCAGCAGGTCAAAACGATGAAGATGAAGGAAAAGGACTGGCAGTTTGAGAGCCAAAGCACTGGAAAAAAAAAAAAACTATACACAGCCTGCACCTTAACCTAATGATGTCCAGTTGTTTCCTAATTTAATAGTAACGCCAGATTGTGTCAGAGGAGGATAAGCTACTGTATATACATGACCAGGGATGGGCATTTGACGAAATTCCCATGAATGACGATGGGAGAAAATTAACAATCAATGAATTGCAATTATTTTTTTTTTTAATTCATTTTACTCTCAGCATGTTCTGAGTTTCCATGCCAGTGTTGTGTTGAGCAGAAGAATGCCACCTAAATTGTGTCAAGTAACCAACCATCAGTTCCACACATTGGACCAAATTTTCAATTAATCAATTCATGGATGATCATGCCCATCCCTAGTAAAACCCTAAAAGGTTGTGGTTTACCGTGTGTAAGAAAACAGAGAAATTTTAGACTCCCCGGCAGGGACTTTGCGGGCCGCTACTAGATGGAGGATCAATGTCTTTTAAGGAGTCGCAATTTCACGGCAGCAGTCACACTCATTTTGTGTTTACTGAGCTGGACAAAGAACTGTTCTCTTGGCGCCATCCACTTACGCGATACACTCGCGTCCATAATCCATATCCAAAGCTTGGAAATTGCTCGGCAGTGGTAATGGGTCAAATATTAGTCGCCCGGTTCGAAAAGAGGCGAGCTGCGGTTACACGGCACTGACGCGTTGCTCCGTTGAATTGAAAAAAAGCAATGCGCAGCAGGTCTGTCCTTTTGGCTTTACGGTGGTACCTCTACTTAGGAAATTGATTGGTTCTGGAAGAAATGTCTTTAATAGAAAATGTTGTAAGTTGTTTTCCATGTCAATGCCCGAATCTGTTCCAAGCCCCCGCCAAAATTCAGACATAATTGTTTTATACATATGTTTTATACATAATAAAAATGCATCAAAATATGGAACAAATGCGTGTTACAATTAGATGACTGCGCAATACATGAGAGTTGTGCATAATGTAAAAAAAACAAAGAATAGAGTAAATAAGAATGATGATGGTCATGATGTCATTTGACAATAAAGTTGGACTTGACTTGACTTGACTTAACTTTTAACTGCGTCCTCGCCGTTTTTTGCCCTCTTTAATTCATGTTCTCCCTCAGAAGTGTTTTTTGCCTGGCGTTTTATCACAAACCAATCCAAGGACGTTTGTTTTTGTCGTTTTTTTTTAATAATCCTTTGAAAATGTCCAAGGCAAACATCAGCATTGTGAGCAATCACCCGACTTTTTCTGGGCGATTCACATTTACGCAAAACTATCGGAACGCCTCATGGCCCGAGGGGCGATTGAAGAGGACGCTGCAAAAACACCATATGTCTGTCTATCTGTCTCTCTTAGCCAATGGGATGCCAGGATGATGCTCGGTAACAGCCAATGGCATAGCAGTTATAAGTATGCTGCGTTCAGGAAAACTCGGAGTTGGGACTAGCCACCCTTACTGTATTTTTACCGTTCGAATCTTCAAATTTCTTTCGTGACAAGAGGCAATATTTTCCTGTTGAGACATTTCATACCTTGGAAATTCCGTATGAAGTAGAGGTACCACTGTATATACACAGCACTTAGCGATACGCTCACTGTGTGTTTCATGACATTCAGCTTCATCTGGTTGGGCCGTGTTTTTCTCACAAGATTGAGAAATCTCCCCGCCCCTAAAAAAGTGACTTCCTGTCATGTGCCAAATAGGGCCCCCCGGAAAACAAAACAAAACAAAAAAAAAAAAAGTAGACGTCCGCTGTCGGCTCCTGTTGCCGGTTTAAGTGACTCTTTAATGAGGTTCAAAATGACAGGCACGCAGACCCCATGTTGCGGCAAAGGGGAGCTATTTCTGGTATTAAAAATAGACGGTGGAGGGCTTGAAGGAAAAGGGGGACGGAGGGGGGTTGTCGGGAGAAATGGTGTCGATTTCATTCATTGGTTATAACGCACCGGTGACCTTGCTGTTTGGGGGGGAAGTGACGAGTGACGGAAATGAAATTCCTAGGGAGGGGTTCAGGGATGTGATGTGGCTGAAGGTGGTCGTATAATTGATAAGAGTGCCCGGCGTGAAGTAAATAAATCAATACAAATCCATCAAACTCTTGTTGCAAGTTCAGTTTGGAATCTTTCAATCTTCAAAGTAGGAACATGGCTTCGGCCCACGCTAAAAAGAACAGATCAACACGAGAATCAAGTTATATTTTCTAAAGAAAATAAGAAACATTAAAAACAAATGTTTCATGACATTAGCCCTAATAAAATTTTTGAATTTAAAAAAAAATTAAAAATCCAAATGTTTTTTTCCTCTTAAATGTGCCACGTTATGACTTGATTCTCGTAATTATTGATCCTTTTTTTACATTCTTTTCACCCTTGCCCCTCATGCGCCTTCAAACAAAAGACATGCACAGTTTTTTGTTTGACTTTTTATTTTTCAAACCCGTCTGCCTTTTTACCCTATTGAACACGAACGATGTACATTTATTTTTTTCATTTGCCATGCTAACAACGTGTGCTAGCAACTCAGCTGTTGCGCAACTTCAGCCCACCGGATGAGGTACTGATGTCACCGTGGACATTGTCCTTTTTATCAGAAAACCAGCTCCACGTTGACCCTCTTTTGTGATAACCAATATTACTGCCTATCTTTTTTTTTTGTTTGTTGTTATTTTTGTTATCATCCTACTTTATTGTATGCCATGGCCTAACCTGGTAAATGAGGATCAACTTAAAAACTGGATACTGTGTATCCCGAGGTAGTCAACCATCAAACATGTCGTGGTAGGTTATAGCATCTGTTTTGTACGTTCTGGAGGACAAAAGTTAAAAAAAAAAAAAAAAAATCATTGTTAAAACTGTAGAATTATTACTGTTATGATAATGATTAAAACTATTATTATTATTATTAGGGAAGACTCCTTGTAAATAGTGTTTGATATTAAAGTATTCATTTGGTTCTTATGTCTTTTCTAAAAAAAAAAAAAAAAAAAAGAACAAAAAGGAGAATATGGTAATATCTCTGGGTTTTGCCGAGTGCTTTCAAGCAATGCGTTGCGCGCTTAGATCCTCAATGCCTAATATGTTAAAAGTCGGAGCTGTGCAACCTGCCAGTGGACGGACGACAACTTTCGCCATCTCTTCACGCGAGGATCTTAAGGACTTGCCCTCTTTTTTTGTGTGTGTGTGGAAAAAGCATGAGAAAGAACTGGACGGAATCTGGAAGGAACTTGCCGGTTTCATGATGTGGCATGCGCATGAACTTAATGACATGTAAAGAAGAAAAAAAAACGTTTTTAAAAGTTTAGGATTTTTTTTTGTTTGTTTTTTTTTTGCTCGTTTTCTTTTTGGTGTGTTCGATTTTTCGGCTCACATTCACGTCGTGCATTTTACTTTCCATCTCCGATCCGAGTGATGTCATGAAGCCTTGTTAGTGACGAGATAACAAACGTGCTGTACAAAACACCAAACGTTGTTGTGTAGTTGCAGTGGGGCTCGGCCAAGTTTGTTGTCTTCTTTTTTTTTTTTCGGGAGAAAGACTCTTTCTGATGACTTCGTCTCTTGTACTTGCGGCGCGTCTCCTCGGAGGATCGCATCAGTGTGAAGGTTTCTCAGTTGGACAAAAATATGGACGAGCCCTTTTGAGTTTGCTATTGTTTGTTTTCTCATGTGGTGCTGCCGCCGTGAATGGGAAGCGACGACCTTCTTTTTGGCAGCCGAAAGTGTTTCCCATGCCTTAGACGCTTTCCACCATTGTGCTTTGACACGTCAACAAAACAGGGCCCTTCACGTCCCCCCCCCCCGCCCCCTCCCCTTTTTAACAACCCTGCGCTCCTATCTTGTGTCGGCCTTAGATGTCGCTCCTGAGTGACCATGGAAGAACTAATACATCCACCTCGCCTCCAAACAACGAGGGGGTGAACTCATATCATGGATCCAGGTTCTGCGCCCCCCCCACCACCCCCATTCATGTTTGTCTTCTCGTAATCGTGTCGCGTCCACC
Organism: Hippocampus comes; assembly: GCF_001891065.2. NCBI lineage: Eukaryota > Metazoa > Chordata > Actinopteri > Syngnathiformes > Syngnathidae > Hippocampus > Hippocampus comes. Next base: position 301,151 of record NW_017805380.1, read on the forward strand.
TTATCACACGCTGTCCTTCCTCTTTGTACCCCGCGCTCACTTTGTCATCAGTGGAGCAAGATTTCCAGACCTGCTCTTTTACAGTATATAAACGAAGAAAAAAAAAAGTCGACAAAAATTGATCTGTATTTGTATATACACGTGTCTGAGCATCTATGAGTAATACAATAAAACATGAAAAACATGGCCTGCTGTTTTATTCACGCCGATGATTGTGATGATTCTTACATCTATTTTTCCTAACATAAATATAAATTGATCTTATATTTCATTCAGTGCGGCACGGTGGACGAGTGGTTAGCGCATCGACCTCACAGTGCAGAGGTCATGGGTTCGATCCCGGCTCCGGCCTTCCTGTGTGGAGTTTGCATGTTCTTCCCGTGCCTGCGTGGGTTTTCTCCGGGTACTCCGGTTTCCTCCCACATTCCAAAAACATGCATGACAAGCTGATTGAACACTCGAAATTGTCCCTGTGATTGTGAGTGCGGATGGTTGTTTGTCTCTGTGTGCCCTGCGATTGGCTGGCAACCAGTTCAGGGTGTCCCCGGCCTACTGCCCGAAGACAGCTGGGATAGGCTCCAGCCCGCCCGTGACCCTTGTGAGGATAAAGCGGTTCAGAAAATGGATGGATGGATTTCATTCAGCGTCAACCGCGCCGTGTCATTTAAATGTGCTTGGTGGGCTTGCACAGAGCATTGTGCATGTGACCATTTTATTGGTTTTACGATTGTGCGCCACCCATTCTGCCTCGCAACCACTAGCTGACGCCTGCGAGATGAATGATCGATGACAGCAGTGGAACCACAAACTGGCATGTCGTCCGCATCAGCGGCTGACGCCCTACTAATTATTTAGCATATAAAAACATCACAGATTGTTGATTGAGAGCATGTGTTGGCGTTTGTTCATTTTGTCTATTAGCCGGGATCTTCGCTGATGAGCATTTGATTTAATGGTGTCACAAAGTCCTGCGGTACTCCATCATAATCACGCCGTTGCGTGTGGCGCACACGCACGTGCCCTCCACTGTGCAGACTCGCAGGTCTCCTAAGACAGACTTCAGGGGACCACCGTCCATCCATCAGGATCAGAATAAGACTTTAAATCGCCTTTCACTCTGCCCGGCTACTAATGAGGACACCTAATAACCTTCTGCTGGTCCCCATCAGCGCCGTTTAGCGTCACCCTCCATTATCTCTGCTAATTAGACTGAAAGCCAGTGAGCCCACAGGACCAAAATGAGGTAGGTGTGAGTGTGGGTGGGCGGGAGGGGGCAGAGTGGGGTGGGGGACCCCTTGATAAACCCGTTGGACCCCGTCCTTTTCTTGATGATTTCATGCAGTTTGACTTCATGCTAATCTTCTTTTAGGGAGGTGAGGGATGGGTTGATTAAAATAAGAAGAGGGTGCAAGTGCCTCTCTCCCAGTAAGATTGGAACATGCTAACACTTTTTTTTTTTTTAATTCCCCAAATGACACAGGAAGCCAGCCTCTCCAATCTCTTTCCGAAAATGCGGCGCCCTTTCGGAGCCTCCGAAGCGACATTTTATGCACGGAGACACTCGACAAGATGAGTCAATTAGCCTCAAGTTGTTCTTCCTGCTGGGAGCTGTGGAGATGCAGGTGCGTCTTCGCAGAGATCCCAATCAAGATAAGCGGCCTGCACCCAATCATTACGTTGGCTGCGTATGATCGTTTGATGTCAAGATGCCTCATACGCTTGATCGTAGTTCGTCATTCTCGTATTGCAGAATTTATGTGGGTTTTTAAGGTATACTTCCGATAATGCCCTTGCATGTGGGAAAGGAGAGCCACAGTCTGGATTTTTTTTTTTTTAAGGGATTTACTGAATGCCGGGGAAAACTCAATGAGAAACTATGTTCATAAATAAATAAAAAAATAAAATAAGAATTTTGAGAGGAGGATTCATTATTGCAACAGACAACTGGAAATAACACAGGGACTCACCTCGCAGTTGATTACGTCTATTCATGTAGCAAAAAGATCATTTTGCATGTCGCAAATAAATTCACAATCCAGTTCTCATCATGAAAGAAAATGGTCACGCTGCGATATAATTGGTGCAATTAACTTTTCTTAAGTTTCATTTGCGCAGTGCGTGATTTGTGTTCTCCCCCCCTCATCTGTTATCATAATTATAATTATGCGTGACAGTTGCTGTATTTTAATTGGTTTATATTTCAATACATTTGAAAGAAAATAGTATATACTCCGGTGTGCTTTTGATTCGTGTGTGTGTGTGTGTGTGTGTGTGTGTGTGTGTGTGTGTGTGTGTGTGTGTGTGTGTGTGTGTGTGTGTGAGAACAGGGTGTCATTCGAGCCAGGATTGCAGCGTAACCTATTAATTACCAAAAAAAAAAAAAAGGGTTCTCCTTGCAATTTTCTGTGCGTTCTATTACATTTACAATACATATACAATAATGAACTGTGTTTAGGTTGTGCGGGAGGAGTACAAAATATCTTTGTTTTTATATTTGAGGATTTTCAATACTGCACGAGGGTCTGGAAAGTATCCCTCGCAATAAACGGGGGTTGACTGTATTAAATTACGATCATCACGGCGGAGCAGATCAATGCTGGCGGTGGCCTCTCTTGTCAGGTGCATCGTTACACCCGACGCCATTCCCTAAAGGACACGTCAAGGTTTTTCTTTGAAGGCATCGTTCTCAAGTCTTTTTAAAGCCGCCTGCTGTTTTGTTTCCAAGCGCTGTGAGTGACAGCTCCGAATGACGTCTTCACTTAATCGCTCCAGTGGTGTGAAAAGGTCATAAATCACACAATTATGCTACCGCTCTTTATGAATAGATATTTGCGTCGGGATGGGCGAGAGAGTGGGAAGGGTGGGGACTGGGGGGGGGCTCCTGGCCATATCAACTTTGTCATCCTGGTATTTATTGCGAGGTGGTGGGCCAGAAATAAGCGATAAGCGGAATATATTTTACAGGCGTCAGGACGGGATTCAAGGTCAGAATGTATGATTTATTTGGCGTGTCGCATGTCAGTAGAGGCGACATACTGATGGCGGGAGGAAGTGAGAGGACGGCGGGGGAAGGAAGAAAAATGATAAGAATTTCGCAGGACCAAAATGGAAGCTTTTTATTACGTCCGCCACGCGACGGCACTGTGACGAATGAAAAGTTTGGTTATACAAACGGCCACGGAGATGAAACTTTTGCAGGGAAGTCGGAAGACACAAAGATTCACTTTGAAAGCATCTACAAATGAGGGTTCACCAAGACGGAATGAAAAAAAAAAAAATTTCATCAAAGATGTGCCACTCCAGGCCTGTTGGTGGCAGTCATGCACATTACTCAGCAGTCTACACAGAAGCCAAGATGAAGCTATGGACTTCATTAAAAAAAAAAAAAAATTGAAAAATTACAAAATAAATCCTGGATCCAAACACAAACGTCCTTCATGGCAAAATATTTTTTGCATGAACTCCAACTGAAGGTCAAAGGTTGTGGATTGGAATCAAGTTTGCATGCTCTGCGTGCTTTCGTTGGTTTTATTCCAAAAACGTGTCGGGTTCCTTGACGACTCTAAATTGTCCATCGGCGTGAATGTGAGTGTGAAAGATCGTCCATATGTGCCATGCGACTGGCTAGCAGCCAGTCCAGCTAGCGCTCAACCGCTAGCTCAAAGTCAACCGGGAGAGACTACAGCTCACTTGTGACCCGAATCAGGACAGGAACAATGGAAAATTGATATTTATTCAAAGAACAATGACCATGAGCATCTTAAAGTTCCGATGCCGAAATGTATTCAGCCAGTGATCCTTTCATGTACCACTAGCGGGGAGCCCATGTACGCGCACCTCGAGAATCGCTGCAAGAGTGAACATGAAAGTCTTCTCTTCATTCGCCGTGTATTTGGTTTGGTTTTAATCAATCCGCAAACACAGAGACTTGCTCAGGTCTGAGGTGGTTTTGCTGCAGGTCACTGCGTTTTACTGATGCTCCTCACACGGTGACCTTCAGGGCCGAGCGGTGACGAGCTCCCGCCAATCCAGAGGAGGATTACCAGAGAATGTGACGCCACTACAAATATCAGCGCGAAGCCACACCGCACACACGGCCGTCTGAAAGAACGCTGGCGACTCGGGATCATCATCGTCGCTTTATCCTCTCTTGGTGATCACAAAAAGAAGAAAAGTCCCCATTTCAGCGCAGCGTACGTGCTAAAGATGTCTATCAATCTGCTTGGTTTTTTTTCACGCGTTTATTCGCATGCCGGTGGACGTGTTGCGTGAAATATGGAACACGTGCGCTTTTTGAAGTTTGAATTGACAGCTAATTTGCACCTTGAGAAACTAAGCCACTCTGATCTTCAAGGCTCTGTAAAGCTTCCTGTTCTGGAAGTTGCTTTATAAATCTGATTAATTCATTGTTATTATTTTGGAACATGTTATTCTTTCTCCCAATGATAGCATTTAAATTCCAAACAGGAAGGCCCGAGCACATATTCAGAAGCAGAAGCCCAGAACTGTACAGCAGACATGCTAACCGCCAGAACCACTGTCGCAAACAATAAAGCAAATGCTATTATTCCATTTGATGGCTCTATTACTTGTTTTAAAATGTACAATAAACCAATAAGTACAAAATAAATATGATTATCGCCCCATCATGATGAGATGAGAAGGCGAACAAAACGAAATGTGTGACCATATAAGCCCAATTAGCTCGTCTTTCCTTTCGCTAGCTCTCCAAGAGTAATGACATGAAATGATAACCACTTGCTTAATTATCATTTTTATGACTTAATTTGGACATTCCCTTAATGGGGCTCAAGTACAATTGCTTCCATCAATTTCAACATCCACTATTAAAAGAGACAATCAATTGAATGGTATCATTTTGAAGGGCTGCGTCCTAAGCTAATCGTAATAGCCGTGCATTGTAAATGATGTCGGAGTTCATTTGTTCCAAATTTGTGGAAGGGTTTTGACAAGACGTAACAGCCCCGATGAAAAGATCCTCTTGGTATCAGCTGAGTCGTCCATTAATTTTAATTGCTCATCTTACAGCTCGTCTTTTCTATGACGAGACACCGAGGGCTCGTCATCTGTTCATCAAACCACTGTGGGGAAGCCTCGCCTCTTCGTTTGGACTTTCGAGGACTTTCAGACTCTTAAGATGCATCCACAAGCCCTAAACATATGCACCACTCACAAACAAATAGGAATATTAGGCTTTCATCCAATTTTTTATTTTTATGTTGTTGTTTTTTTTTTGGAATATGCCTAAAACGTAATGGAATTAAGGGGTGCATTTAATTGACATTCAAATATTATTTCAGGGAGGAGCCAGACCCTTCCCTCAGTGAGGAGTGAAGGGCCGCTCTTTGGTTATCATGACACTTTCCCTCCTTTGTATCCTTTGGTCAGATTTTTTTTTTTTAATGGTGTTGATCTTATTTCGTAGTTTAGTCTCACTCTAGGCATGTTTTACGAAGATGCTCAAAAGCAAGCCGAGAGACATTCCACATCTTTCTCACTTGCTGACAGTGACGTGCATTCAGGGAAGGCAGGTGAGGCTTTGCCTCCCCTGTCATCATGAGAGGAAAAAAACGAAACAAAATAATAAAATAAGACAGGTATTATTATTTGTCCTCTGGACTATGATTTTGGTGTGGTTCTTAATATATTTTGACCATTTTATATTTTTCTACCCCACTCCGGGGAAGGAGTGCCTCACCAGTCTCGAATCTCACCCGCACGTCACTGCTCGCTGAGGATGCAACGCGTTGAAATATGACACGATCAGCGGCAACTCTGTTAATGCGTCCGCACATTTGCAGAGATGAAAGAAACGGCGAGGCTTTGTCAAGTGAGATATTGTCAGCGAATGCGAGCCTTAATGCGGGAAATCAGATTAAAGTTATGGAAAACTTCATGAATAATGTAGCCAACATTTATTTCCTTCTTGGAAGTGGAATGTAAAACACTGAGAGACCTCTTGCTCGTTCTGGCTTTCACCTCTACATTTCATTTCCAGCGCTAATGATAGATGAGACAGAAAAGTAAACTAATTAAAACTCAAAAGGAAAATTAATCTCCACAATATTTCTTTCCATCAGCATCATAATGACACAAGTGTCCGTCTATTTTCTTTCTTTTTTTTTTTTTTGCCACCCAAAATATTAAAAGCATAAATCACGGCTCATGGAGGCAAAAACAAAAAGCGGGAAAGTTGTTGTCGTAACAGGATGACAAAATCATTAGGTTGTAATTGATAACCTGCAGGGCAAAGACTTCACATTGATCTAGTGCCGGTATGTCATTGTAATAACCCTCTTATTGCTTTTTTAGCCCATTCGTTTGATGGCAATTACTTTAGGTTGAATTAGCCACATTTACTCTGAAGTGAAAAACACTTCCGGGGAAGAGGATTTTTTTTTCCTCGAGGACACCGTTTCCCCAAGCCTGATTGAGCCAAGGCGCATATTTTACATTCAGAACAGTCTCATGACACGAGACCAAACAAAGACGCCACAAAAAGTGGACACACACGTAAAATGTGCCTTTTGCCGTTTTGTGGAAGATCATGTAATTGTTCTGCCTGTTATGCTTCGTCGTAACTCACAGGCATGGATACCAAACAAAGAGACTAAAACCTCAACTTTTAGTATGCCCCATTGTCAGTCTATTTTTTCCCCCCATGTATTTTTTTATAGGGATGTTTGATTGCAGTTTTTTGTTTTTCAGACTGATACTAAAACTAGCATTCAACTCTTGAGTGCCCACCGATCCCAAGAAATTGATACATTAAACCAATGACAGATTATTTGAAACAGACATGTCAATCCCAACATAGCATCTTTTCTTAAAATTGCATGAAATTAACAGCAAATATTTCTTAAAAAAAAAAATCTATTTCGCCGCTTCTCCTCACGAGGAACCCGCGGGTATGCCGGAGCCTCTTCAAGCTGTCTTTGGGCAGTTGGCTTTTTTGATCATGAAGAAATTTCACGCTGTGCAATAAACTGAACCCTTTGCGACACTCATGTCACATGTTACAGTAACTTCCATGATGACTCTCCAGATCAAACAAGACATATGTACAGTTTTGCCTGGCAATGCAACATCGAGAATTTTCATCCAGATTGAGGTCAGTGATGATCACAAATCTCTCATTCTTTCCATTCTAATCAGAGGAGGCATCGCGATGAACTGATCGAGTGCATCAGAGTTACTTGCATTTAGATTCTCGCTGAAACTCAGAAAAAAAAATTACAGAAAGAGATAAAAATTACAGTGCCACCTTCGCACAAACGTCTCATCGGCTACAGTGAACCACGGCACTCATTGTCGCCGCGTCATTATGTACAATGAGCAATCATCAGCTGTTCTTCGATGCTTTCTGGATGATGGTGTGTGGCCTGAGAAACATGCCAGTCAGGCCGACACCCCCACCCTGAGAGAGGTGACCACCGGTAGCACCAGAGCAGAGTGATGACAGATTTTACAGTCAAATGGGCTTTTATAAAGGCAGGTGCTTGGTTACCTCTCAAGAAGGAATATTGAAAGTTAAAGATATTAAAGCTTGTGCTATAAAGGCTTTCGTTGTAATAAAAGTCAAGAGAAAGCCTAGTTTTCTTTTAAATAACTTGGATTTTTATTTTATTTTACAAATGAATCTATTTATTTAAAAATTGTTTTGTTTTTTTTTTTCCTGATAGGATTAAAAAAAATTTTTTTTTTACTTTCTTCATAAACTACGGAAACGTGTTAATCTACTCGCAAATACGTTGGAACATAGTTGGAGGATAAATGCTACAGACACAGCATTTGTTTCCCGTGATGCCACAATGTTTTTTTTTTTTTTAGCATTTTGGCGACATTATATCGATACGTAATGCCACGGGGTATGCGCATACGGAAAACGGTAGCCCGTGGCATGATGGGAAAAATGCTACGTTTGTAGCACTTAGCCTGCAAGTAGGTTTGAACATACAAGTATGTTTGAATGTATTTGCCAGTCCAAATGTTTTGACTCCACATTGGCTGCCCCATGCTTCAGTAATAAAAGTGCAACCCCAAAAAAAATTAACATTTTATTGTTTGAAAGCTGGGCCTGACAAATTGCAGTCTTTTTTTTATTTATTTATTTAAACAGCATGGATACTTATTGGAATGAATTATGGAACAAAACTAAATGATAAAACTAGAAAGTAAAAAGCTATTGTGTTTAGAGATAATGACAGAGAAAATCACAACTTGGTTATCTCACATTTGTTCTTCTGACAGAATATAAACAAAAATGTAATAATGATGTCAAGGGAAAAAAAAAAAGACCTCTCAACGTTGCAAAAACAGAAATCCACAAATGATCTCCCGATGCTTTCTAATGGCGAGGCCGACGCTCGGAGTGGCTATGATATCATCTGGCTTCCGTCCCAACGGGTGGGTGACTAATGTTTGTGTCTTCCACTAAATAATGCTCATTGGCCCTGCATTTTAATGGTCCTATTGATTCCATCCTTTATTTCTCCCTTGGAAAGCAATACACATTTACCATATTATTTCGCTGTCATTATTTATCTGTAATGTGACAAAAGAGAAGAATAAAGGTTATAACGGGGTCACTTTATCTCTATAAGTCCTCTACCTTGAGCTGAGAACGTTTGGCTGATGTATTCGCAATAGGAAGAAAAACCTCATTTGCGCTCACCTTTCACTCGAATATAAATGCTTTACAAAGTAACAAGCACGATTTTTTTTTAAAATATTTTTCTCCTGGACGCTATTGATCCGACTTACGTCACCCCTTTCATAGCTTTAATTTACCAGCGAAATAAGCCGACAGTCATAAAATAAGAAGGGTCTTGAGCGCAATATTCAGGACCTCCGTGGAGCTAATTGTATCAGCTTTTAACATGACCGAGTTTATGGCATTGTTTTATAGGTCGGCATTAAAAAGCCTCAATCATCGACACATGATGGAAACCAGGAGGGCGTCCTTGGCAAACCTCAATGAAGTGTTTTGACACGTTATGGCCGAGCTGACTGCGTGGGGTATAATCACAAACAGTCAAGCCCCAGCCCTAATTCTTAATCTTGGCTTTATGTGGACCATTACTGCCGTGTTTAGTCCAGAAAGTCACATAAAGTGTTTCTTTTTTTTTTCCAGTGTAATAATGGGCCCAACAGCCTTGAAGATTTGAATCTCCGACTTTCAATAACTGGCTTTTCAGTTCATTTATTTCTATCTTGTGCTACTTAGTGTAATGTAAGCCCGTAGTCCTGGGCTCGTGCCAATTAACTCTGCTGCATTTCCAGTGAAACAAGTGGAGAGAGTTGTTAAATTGAGACTGATGGCCAAACTAAACCGAGCAGACCGGAGACGTTCAAAACACAAGAAGTGGAAGCAGTGAAGGTCTTTGGGAAATGGGGAAGTGGTACTTTGACTCACTCTCTATGCTTTGTGAGTTGCTTAATCAAGCGGAGTGCATTGGGAAGGCATCGATTGTCCGTTTATACAGTTTCTACACCCGCTTATGGAGGTGTTTGAATATAATATTTTCAATACAATCAGACCTCCTTAACGTCACAATGTTTTTGAATTCAGGAGCCTACTGACATTCTTCCACTTGCGCAACTTGTAGCAATGTTTCCATGGCTGGATGTGTTTATATATACGCCTCTTATGCAAGAATGTGGTTGAAATCGCTTCTCTGTTTTGATACCTTGGATCATTTTTTTTCTCTCAAACCACTGTGAATAAGTCAATTCATTATTTTTATTGACACCGAACATTTCTAACTGTTGCAGGGGAAATGTTAGACGAAATCTAAATATCACAACCAACGTGAATGTTTAAATGCATTTTTTTACTGAGGAAGCACAAACCAAGGACATCTTGAATGACTGTCAAATTATGTTGGACCACTTGCAACCGTGCACACGGAAAAATCATTTCCACAATCTAAGAATGTACAGACTTTGGAAAGTACCTGTTTCGCCCTCTGTTTGGCCACAGAGGTCGCGGTCCAGGTCATTGGTCCCGTCATCCTTTCCGGAAGAAACTAAAAAAGTTTGCATCCGACATTCCAACGGAAGTTGTTTGAGGTCCATTTGAAGCTCGTCAGTAAATGTACGAGATGAAAAAGATCCCTCAAAACAGCATGAAGAATGGGTACCAGCACACATGCACGCACACATTTTACACAAAAGAGGGGCACTGACACTTCATCATCTTAGATTAGCAAAGTGCTGAAAACTGTCGTGAGCCTGCTTTCACTGGAAGTGTGTATGTGTGTGTGTGTGTGTGTGTGTGTGTGTGGGTGTGTGAGCGCTCTACCGAAGCCAATGCTCCATGTCGTTGAAGGAAAGTGATGTGTCTATATGTGGATAATAAGCTCCTTTGGGGGAGAACTCGCTCTCTCTGTAGACCACAAACTACTCTTTTACTTCAGATGATACACTCCATCCAGGGAATACTACTTTTCCTTCCAGTGATCTCAATTACACCCCGCTCGTATTGTCTTTTCACTGTAGATCTGGCGTCTCTGTTGCCATGGAGCTAATGTGGGGTCTATTAGAGTGCATGCTCTACTTTCCGTGTCACTTTAAAAAGCTTTCAGCGGCTGAAAGAATAAAGGTGGTCGCCTATAAAATACCTCGTGGATTTTCCACACTTGAACCCTTTGAGTCGCTCCCAGGCCACTGCTCCTAATAACCTGTTCAGTAGCACTGAGGTCAGCAAGTCCATCTTCTCCACACAAAACACACCAAGATGCACAAAGGTATTCATGTTACAGTCTGATGGCCAATCTCTGTAGTTTCTTGTATTGTCAAACCCTTGCCCTCATTCTCCAGCGGCAGCACATTGCCAGCAGATGATCTCAAGGTTGCACCACCGTGCTGTTTTTGTGGGTTCAATCCCGTGCTGTTGTGTCCTTGACTAGATGGAGGCATGAAAATCTATCTATCTATGGGTTCAATTCCGTGCTGTTGTGTCCCCTTGACTAGATGGAGGCATGAAAATCTATCTATCTAGCTAACTAGCTATTTATCTACCTAGCTACCTAGCTCGCTATCTACCTAGCTAGCGAGCTTTCTAGCTATTCATCTACCTAGCTAGCTATTTATCGAGCTAGCTATTTATCTAGCTAGCTATGTATCTACCTCGCTAGCTAGCGAGGTAGATCCCGAGCGAGCTAGCTCGGTATCTACCTAGCTAGCTAGCTATCTTGCTATTCATCTACCTAGCTAGCTATTTATCGAGATAGTTATTCATCTAGCTAGCTAGCTATTTATCTAGCAAGCTATGTATCTACCTCGCTAGCTAGCGAGGTAGATGAATAGCTAGCTATATATATCTCAACACAAGGAGGAGATAATCGCTGGAAACCACAAATAAGTGAAATTGGATACATTCTTGCAGCCTCCCTGATGATCTCCCATGAGACCCTGCTTTGGAATCACTGACTGACCTACCTACCAAACTGTACTTCATTTTGTTAGGGGGAGTGATATATACTTAAAAGTGATATCTACTGAAAAAAATATTGTAATTTTAAACGTTGCTAATTTTAGTGTAATTTTACAAGGAAAATGGCAATCAATGTAACCAGTATATTATTAATACTATAATAAAGGGAGCACAACGGCGTTGTGTATACTTGAGTTTAGTGAGTGTGTCTTGTATGCAGAGTCACAGTCGAGACGGTGTGAATCTCAGAACCTTTATACAGTTTCCATGTACTCCTGATACGACAGCTTCCTATCACATTTCTGAAAACATGCAAGTCGGGTGAGGAGACTCTTGATTGCCCCTGTAGGAGTGAACCTAAGTGTGAATGGTTGTTTGTCTGTATGTGCTCAGCAGTAGGTTGGCACTAATGAGGACAAGCGCAATGGAAACTGGATAGGTGGAACATTATACTGAAAATGCATTTATACAAAAAAAAAAAAAACCTCTTATTGAGGGTGGGCAGCCCCCGCAGTTGAGTTAATAAGCATCTCTGGACATTGTAAGGAAACAAGGATGACAAGTCTGTTGTTCAGTTGAATTGCAATGCGTGTAAGTGCACAGTAAGATTCATTCGGTCTTCTCAGAAAGAGGCCACAGTATGCCCAGTTCCGAACAAAATTGTTTCTCTGGCTTTTCTAGGACACTCCCCAGGTGCTCAGGCCCATGCAGTCACATCAGCTTTGGTGCAGCTGTACTCACCAAGATGGGATTTTACAGAAAGATATACAAGAATCACCGCTTAATGAGAACTCAAACACATTTGGGGAAAATTGTCTTCTTTTTTTTTTTTTCTACCACTGGATATGTCCTCCTTTATGACTCACAGGTTCTTGCTCGTCTCATCTTGAAATCCATAGTGTCCGTAGCAGTCCTTGTTATCCGGACACTGTGGCCTCATCTGATCAATAAAAATATGCCAATAGAGTTTATTGACAAGGCGTTGTGTACGAGATAAGGTGGTTATCACAGGTTGTCTGCACTCTGATGTATAATCCTGACTCGTGGCAGGAAAATCATTCATTGTGCTGTAGGGAAATGAAACAGCCAACATATTGCTTTCAGTAGTACAACACTGACCCCGAATGTACGCAAACACACACGTATGGTAAAGAATAGAAAAGTTGAGCAAAGTCATTTGACCAAAAATGGTCAGTACGTCCAAGGCAAACGGAGTTGTTATGAGATGAGATCCTGTTACAGTCAATAGTGACAAAGTGTTATTGGAGTTCACTTCGGGCAGAGTAGTTAGCACCAGTTGAAAAAGATACAAACGGATTCTGCACCCTGTACCCAGAGGTGGACCACGTGCGCTACGGTGCCTCGGAGAGACCACACGTCGCAAGCCTATTACCAATTTCTTCAGCAGAAGTGCAAGCAAAATGTCATTCCAAATGACTTCTTCAGCTCCCCCAAGTCATGGGGTAAGTTTGTCTCCTTAGGGTATCCGTAGCAGAAAGATGGTGGCGAAACATGGCAGCCTCCGGTCGGGGAGGGCCTCCCAAGACGGCAGGAAGTATTTGCCAAAGCAAGTGTTTCCTTCCCGACTTTGCCACTTTGGATCACACCCGTCTCTCTGATCCTCTTCAGAAACACGTATGATTTTTAAAAAATTCTTACGTGTGTCCCCGGCCTCAGACATAAATTCCATTGTTAAGTCTTTGAACCAACAATGTCTGATGTGAAATAATGTTCTGGTAAAGCAGGACTTTGGATCGGCCCCACATCTGACCTTCATGTTGTCACAGACAACCGGCCAAGCACTAAATAATAACATTTCACAGTCTCACGATGGGGCGCCATCTAAAGCCTGTTGCCCTCACAGATGATTTTGCTCTTGCTGAGCTGAAAGCTGTTATGTGCCAGCGTGTGTGTGTGCGCATGTACGCTTAACGTGGTTTTCTGCATGCAAAATTGCATTTTTTGTGCGGTTGAGTATCACAGGGGAGCACGTTACGATGAGTGAACGGCTATAACCTTCATCAGCCCCGCAAAGGTAAAACATGTGTTTCCAGGGGTAGCCAGCATTCCACTCCGATTTACAGAAGGAAGTGACATATCCCATTTCTGACATGGAGTGTTAAAACGTGAAATGGGGATGGATGCTGAGACGACGTGCACCTCAGGGGTACAAAGGATAGAACCATAAAATTCAACGGGGGGCGGGGGGAGTGCGACTCCCGAGCTGAATTACACAAAATCTTGCAAAAGAAATGTCGGTTTGACCTTTAAGGAAGCTGCTTTGGCATACTACAGACAGAGTATGTTTTAGAATTTGGATTTAAATAATAATCGTATTAGGGCCACTGTGGCGAAAATCAATGACAGGAAATTAATGTGAGAAGGCATAATATGGGATGTGGAGGTCAAATTGGGTGGTTTGTGTTATTTACAACAACAACAAAAAATTTGCCATTTCATTTGTCAAATATTTTTGCATGATTTTTTTAATCAAAACTGTTGGGAATGTTTGTAAGTAATTAGAACAACATGGTTGAATCATTCAGTTGCGGGGAGGTTTTGTGTCATGCAAATGAGTTGCTGCACATCCACCCGACTGTGTGACACCCAGGGGCGGAGCTAGGGTGTTGCAACTAGGCGGGCAGCTCCTTGTTCCCAAGCCGCAGTAAAAAGTAATTAAAACTAACGGAATTGCCAAAACAAAAGTCAGAATGAAATAAGACCTAACTCTAATGAAAAATCCCAACCTACTCTAACCCTGGTTGAGTGTCGCCCTCGCATTAAAATTTGACTTCACCCATTAAAAATAAATTCCCTGGCAGTGTTTGTTGTGCATCCAAGGTGAAATGGCCTTAATTATTTGAAACGCACCGATGTCACCACAGGCTATATTTATTGTGAATTGTAATAATGTGCAAAAAAAAAAAAAAAAAAGACATTCCCACTCGTTGGTCTAATTAGCGCTCTTCAGTGTTGCTGTTTACCTCACGCTCGGAGCACAGACACATAAATGAAATTGAAAAAAAAAATACACGACACACAGCTGGCATACAGGAAAAAAAAAATATGCTGGTGCAGTTTCAGAGCCCGACACAACGGGGAGCCTGTTGGGGGGGCTCTCCATTACTAAGGCTGTCGAGGTGTAAATATTTTGCCTGTCAAAGTATTTCCTTCCTATACAGCTGTCAGAATTCATGCTTTAGAGTCTGAAAGACTGAAAGATACTCATTCTGAGCTGACTGACGCATGTTTGTAAGGGATGCAACAGGTAGGCAGGGGGGCTTTCCAGCAGTTCTAGGTGGTCCAAGTCACCGGGTGAGGCAAAGGGTCGAGGATAAAGCAGGGTAAGAAAGAAGGGATCGGAGCCCAGAATATTGCCAAAAGAGCGTAAGGGAATCCATTCCACTCAACAAATCCATCTTGACCTGGATATTAGTCTCCTAGAATGCTGTTCTCACGTCAAAATACGATGAGGAATGTGACAGGCTTACTGACAACGGACGTCTGTGAATCCACAAAGTGAGATTTCAGCAGCCCAAATGCTTTATTACATGTTGACAGGCGCGTCCAACACGCAATATTTATCACTGAAACGTCTGCCCTTTTCATGTGGGATGTCCAAAAACAATCCAAAGTGTTCTCTCTAAGTGTTTTCCGATTGACCGATAGATTTGGGGGGCGAAATACACATAAAATGTTGGGTTAACTCAAGCTGTCCACCCATCGTGTCCAAAATCGTCCGCAGGAATGCAACCGCAGCAGTTTGACGCAAAGCCAAAGTGAGCTGCAAGCTGGGAAACAGAGATGAGTTCAATCCAGCGGACTACTAATAGCAACACAGTTTTTCTATGAGAACCGCCGAAATGGAAACATGTGTTTTCATTTTGTGTGTGTGTGTGTGTGTGTGTGTGTGCTCACTCATGTGTCTGTTTGTGTGTGCACATAGACTCAAACAAAAGCCTAGTGTGAAAAAAAAAAATGCAATATGACCTTTACAAATACTTACAGAAGGGAGCAAAATGTGGAAAACATTAGTGGTCCATCCCAACCGATATCAATTTTTGGGCTGAGGTGTAGATTTCTTTCGGGAAAAACCTTTGCAAATGCATCTGTATTGCAGCTTCTCCTGCCCAAGAAAGGCCCAAATCCCTGATACAGGGGTAAAAGACTTAAAAAAAAAAAAAATAGTATGTGTAGAGAAATCTGTACACAATAAGTCATTGCATTCGTTTTCTATATTACTTATTTTGTTCAGGGTGATGAACACCTGGAGCCTACCCCAGCCTGACTTTGGGCAAAAGGCAGACCACACGCTGAACTGCAGGTCACTCGATCATCGTAAGGCAACTATAGGGGGGACATTTAGGAAATCGCCCCCCTCTGAAATCTAACGTGCTTGTTAGTTTGGGAGGAACGAGACAAGCCCAGGAAGCCTGTTAGCTCAACAGACAGCTGCTGGCTAGAGCCTCTCATTGCGGGGCATCAATTAATTCAATAACCTACTATAAATTTATGATCATTGTCATTATCAATGACTGGTATAACTACCACCTAATTAGTTAACTGTACTAATAAATTCTTATGTAAACTCTCATGCCATCATCTGCATACTTATGACATTAAAATAGTAACACTCTCAAATACAAGCTTGTGGGGCCAAAAAACAAGGGGCTGAGAAGAGAACCTTGAAGGATCCCACATGTTGCTGATAGCCCGGGGACCCCAGAATCATGTTTCCTCTGTGACTAATGGTGCGAATAGCAACAGAGCTTTTCAGTATCATGAGGGGCTCTGTCAGAAAAACGTGACAAAAAAAAAAAATACTGAACGATGCCATTAGAAACACAACAACATTATATATTCTTGAGGACAGTAAATCGAGTTTGGGGATTATGGTGATGCTACTTTGACGTGACGGAGATTTAAGGAATCCATGAATACATTTCAGATTTAATGCCTTGAGGTGACTCAATAGCTAAGTGGCTTGATAACTATATTTTATCCGATACTGACTCTGACAATATCATTTGTTTATTCCTTGCAGTCTCCACTACGATGCAAACCGTATTTAAAGTGTCGCCTGTCTCGTGATTTATCAGAGGCGCTCATATCACTCTCACGCTTCCCCTCCTTCCTTCTCTTGTTTTTCCATAAATTGTCAAGGAAACGTCAATGTAAACAAACTTCCGGTACTGGAAATAAGCATATTTGTCCTGGCTCAGACACAATCCAGAAGATATTAGCCATGTAGGAAATGCGCCGAATATTACGGGCCCCGACATTCCAGGCCAAGGAAGACAGTTGGTGCAAACCTCCGACTGCCGCTCTGCTCCGATTTCTCAAAATGTCAGAGCTTTCGTATTC
>NW_017805380.1:331612-346305 GCF_001891065.2 Hippocampus comes
AAAAAAAAAATACACGACACACAGCTGGCACACAGGAAAAAAAAATATGCTGGTGCAGTTACAGAGCCCGACACAACGGGGAGCCTGTTGGGGGGGGGTCTCCATTACTAAGGCTGTCGAGGTGTAAATATTTTGCCTGTCAAAGTATTTCCTTCCTATACAGCTGTCAGAATTCATGCTTTAGAGTCCGAAAGACTGAAAGATACTCATTCTGAGCTGACTGACGCATGTTTGTAAGGGATGCAACAGGTAGGCAGGGGGGCTTTCCAGCAGTTCTAGGTGGTCCAAGTCACCGGGTGAGGCAAAGGGTCGAGGATAAAGCAGGGTAAGAAAGAAGGGATCGGAGCCCAGAATATTGCCAAAAGAGCGTAAGGGAATCCATTCCACTCAACAAATCCATCTTGACCTGGATATTAGTCTCCTAGAATGCTGTTCTCACGTCAAAATACGATGAGGAATGTGACAGGCTTACTGACAACGGACGTCTGTGAATCCACAAAGTGAGATTTCAGCAGCCCAAATGCTTTATTACATGTTGACAGGCGCGTCCAACACGCAATATTTATCACTGAAACGTCTGCCCTTTTCATGTGGGATGTCCAAAAACAATCCAAAGTGTTCTCTCTAAGTGTTTTCCGATTGACCGATAGATTTGGGGGGCGAAATACACATAAAATGTTGGGTTAACTCAAGCTGTCCACCCATCGTGTCCAAAATCGTCCGCAGGAATGCAACCGCAGCAGTTTGACGCAAAGCCAAAGTGAGCTGCAAGCTGGGAAACAGAGATGAGTTCAATCCAGCGGACTACTAATAGCAACACAGTTTTTCTATGAGAACCGCCGAAATGGAAACATGTGTTTTCATTTTGTGTGTGTGTGTGTGTGTGTGTGTGTGCTCACTCATGTGTCTGTTTGTGTGTGCACATAGACTCAAACAAAAGCCTAGTGTGAAAAAAAAAAATGCAATATGACCTTTACAAATACTTACAGAAGGGAGCAAAATGTGGAAAACATTAGTGGTCCATCCCAACCGATATCAATTTTTGGGCTGAGGTGTAGATTTCTTTCGGGAAAAACCTTTGCAAATGCATCTGTATTGCAGCTTCTCCTGCCCAAGAAAGGCCCAAATCCCTGATACAGGGGTAAAAGACTTAAAAAAAAAAAATAGTATGTGTAGAGAAATCTGTACACAATAAGTCATTGCATTCGTTTTCTATATTACTTATTTTGTTCAGGGTGATGAACACCTGGAGCCTACCCCAGCCTGACTTTGGGCAAAAGGCAGACCACACGCTGAACTGCAGGTCACTCGATCATCGTAAGGCAACTATAGGGGGGACATTTAGGAAATCGCCCCCCTCTGAAATCTAACGTGCTTGTTAGTTTGGGAGGAACGAGACAAGCCCAGGAAGCCTGTTAGCTCAACAGACAGCTGCTGGCTAGAGCCTCTCATTGCGGGGCATCAATTAATTCAATAACCTACTATAAATTTATGATCATTGTCATTATCAATGACTGGTATAACTACCACCTAATTAGTTAACTGTACTAATAAATTCTTATGTAAACTCTCATGCCATCATCTGCATACTTATGACATTAAAATAGTAACACTCTCAAATACAAGCTTGTGGGGCCAAAAAACAAGGGGCTGAGAAGAGAACCTTGAAGGATCCCACATGTTGCTGATAGCCCGGGGACCCCAGAATCATGTTTCCTCTGTGACTAATGGTGCGAATAGCAACAGAGCTTTTCAGTATCATGAGGGGCTCTGTCAGAAAAACGTGACAAAAAAAAAAAATACTGAACGATGCCATTAGAAACACAACAACATTATATATTCTTGAGGACAGTAAATCAAGTTTGGGGATTATGGTGATGCTACTTTGACATGACGGAGATTTAAGGAATCCATGAATACATTTCAGATTTAATGCCTTGAGGTGACTCAATAGCTAAGTGGCTTGATAACTATATTTCATCCGATACTGACTCTGACAATATCATTTGTTTATTCCTTGCAGTCTCCACTACGATGCAAACCGTATTTAAAGTGTCGCCTGTCTCGTGATTTATCAGAGGCGCTCATATCACTCTCACGCTTCCCCTCCTTCCTTCTCTTGTTTTTCCATAAATTGTCAAGGAAACGTCAATGTAAACAAACTTCCGGTACTGGAAATAAGCATATTTGTCCTGGCTCAGACACAATCCAGAAGATATTAGCCATGTAGGAAATGCGCCGAATATTACGGGCCCCGACATTCCAGGCCAAGGAAGACAGTTGGTGCAAACCTCCGACTGCCGCTCTGCTCCGATTTCTCAAAATGTCAGAGCTTTCGTATTCACAGCGTGCGCGGTGGTGTGCTGCAGGACAAAGCTGGCTGTCCCGCGTGCTGAGTCATTGCGGTAATTAAATGTGACTGGGCGCTTGCAAGGTCAACTTTGGATGCCTTAACGCAGTCCAAAGTTACGGGCTCATTAGTAAGAGACAGGCTGAGCGACCTTTTACAGTTTATTTTCTTCATTTGCACCTCTTTGGTTCGTTGATGACCCAGTTTTCCTTTTGCTGCATTTGCTTGATGAATCTATCAATCCGCATGTGTGAGGTCTCAATGCCACATCGCTTATATGTGCTGCAAATGAGCCCTAAAATGGAGTTGACTGGTATTCTAATGGTTTCGTGTAGTTTCCTTAACTGGTTAGTGTGGCTAATGAGCCAGACAAGAACACAATGAAAGGCAATTTGGAGCATCCAGTCTACCTGTTTTAGCGTATATTTTGAGCAGACTTTGGAAATATCGTAGAGTGTTGCTGACTGAGCCTAAACACAATCATGAGAGAGGAGGAGAAAATAAATCACATCCTGAAGTTAAAATAATTCAACTTGGTCCTGTGAGGTTATTATAACAGCAAACTTTTCTCAGGAAAAAAAAACACACGAGTCATTGCTTTTGGCTACACGCGCCGGGCTGAATACACTAATATCTCACATCCATGCTTCTTGCGATTGGCCCCCGAAACTCTGGAGGCCATGGTGCATTCATAGTGCAGCTTCTCACAATGCCAAAAAAAGTAAACATCAGCAAGCAGTGCTTGTTTTTTATTTTTAGGAAAGATTTATATGATAAGGGTGGGAATCACCCGGTTGGTGGGAATCATGAACACGCTACATCATAAACGTGAATGATTAGGTACGCTTATGCTAGGGAACTAATATTTTAACCAGCAAGTGTACAAATCATTTGAAATGCCTGAAATACATGCTTATGTTGAAAACCAAAATACCTTTTAAATATACAGGAAATATACTTCACCTTACTACCACATTTGTCGACACTCCGTAACCTAAATTTTGTCAGAACCCGCTTTAGCCTCTATCGCTAGCCGATGCTAACCCGCTGTAGCCTCTATCGCTAGCCTATGCTAAGCCAGTCAAGTGAGGTATTTGCATTTTCTCTCTTTTTCTTACACATCGACGCCAAAAATCACATCAGGTTCATTGAAGACTCGATTTGTGCCCAATGCCAGCGAGGATAAACTCCCTGTCAGGTTCATTGAAGACTCTCACATAAGTGTCAAAGTCAGTGTGAATGGTTGGATGTCGATTTGTGCCCAATGCCAGCGAGGATAAACTCCCGCTTAGCCACGACGCGAACAAGGGTACATGCTCCAGATAATAATGACCTGTCACAAATTTCTGACTCAAGCTTGACTTTTACATGTAAAAGGTAAGAGAACAATCAAAATCTTTCCGATTCAGTAAAATAGCTTCATCTTTTGACGGTTGAACACAATCAAAACAAGAAAATAAATAACGTTATGTTCACCCGTTGTGTGCTATCTGACATGCCAGATCTCCAAGGCAGATGACGGCCCATGAACGAGCGTGTGTTCTTGGCTCCGAGCGGCAGATCTCCTCCTCCGGGTTCTCGGCGTGCTTGAGAGATATGAGATTAGACAGCTGCAAGTCACACTCATTGTCCTTCGTTAACAAGTGTAATTTGTGCCTCATTCTGTCATCCGGCTCGTCCAAGAGCGCCTAAATTCATTCTGGCTCTCCGCGGAGGTTGGAAGAATCATCGCGCTGGCATCCGCCGTGGCGCCATCTGTGATGAGGAGAGCCATGCGCAGACACGTAAATAATCCAATCGAAAGAGTAAAAAGGCTCTCCGGTTGATAACATACAGTGCTTATCCTTAGGCACGCACACACACACACACACACACATTCGGTACATACAGTACACTTGCATTCCCACGGTTGCTGTCAGCCTGATCCCCCATTGTCATCGAATCCCCTCATCCCCCCTCCCCCAAACAAATTACAGCTGCAACAAATGAGATGACGCTATTCTCTGATGTACCTCAAATGGGTGAGTTTGCACACGAGTGTTGACAGCCGATTGTAAAATAGATTCCAAATCACGCCATTGCTCAGACACTTGGAAGGATGTAGCATCGAGTACGACAGCAGACAGGCTGCCAAGTTCACGCTCGGCTGACAGTTTTGCTGAATGGGCTGATTTCCTTGTTACTGCTTTTTAAGTATTCAATTGGCTCCTCCGATTCCCTTCTGCACAATTCACTGGCCTCCGTCATTCGGGTTTGCTTTATGTAGGCCACCGGCTCCGAATGCCGGCCCTCACCTGGCATCAGAGAGGAGAAAAAGGCGGTTTGGAAAACACTTTGACAGGATAAGTGCCAATCCATTCAAGAGTCAGATGTGGAGAATAATCTCTTTTCTTTCATTTCACAGGTCACCCCTCCATTTTTGGAAGGAGCGTATCCTCATTCAGGTCACAGCTGAGCTGGAGCCACTCATCTGACTTTGGGAAAGAGACGAGGCACACACCCTGGACTAGTTGCCAGCCAATCGCGAGACACGTTAAGACACACCTTCACAACCGCAGTCACACCTGTGGACAAACTGGAATATTTTCGGGATGCGAAAGGAACACGGAGAACGTGGGACGGAGTTCCTTATTCTACTGCTATGAACGTTGTTTAGGCTCGTTCTTTTTCTGGCCAAAGAAAAAGGATGTGTGGGTTTTCACTGTACTTTTACAGATACTTCTCGTGAAACATTACTTATAAATATCATAAGAATACACTTAATTTTTGGTGGAGCTTGATGAGAGGCAGGCTTTGATTTCACATAAGAGAAATCAGGATGATATGTTCTCCTCCTCCAATCAGAGCTCAGCTGGTCCCACGGGTCACATTTGCACGACTTCAGTACTCGTTCTCTGTCGGAAAATATGATTTATAGTCCCTTTATATATGCTAGAATGAGCATAAATATTAGCAGTGTGACCTTAGTGTCCTCCAAACTGGCGCAAGCAATCATGGCTCAATTTAATGATGATTTAAATTGTCCCAAAGAGCTGCCGACCCATGGACGGTGTCACTTTAAGTCGTGGAAGTCGTAGGACGGAACCGGAGGGCTTTAATTAAATATGCAAATCCGGCGGTGAGGCAGAGTGCTACTATTAAGCTTTAAAATTTCAAAACATAAGCTTGCGTCCTTCATATTTGGGTAACATTATCGAGCTCAGAGGGTTTAAAAAAAAAAAAAACTGGAATAGCTCTCAGTATGGTGATATCGAATTGTACAACGCTAACAACAATACTGCACAGCGATTTGACCTGGGTCATTCATGTGGTATATAGCAGAGACTTCCCAGCGTCTTATTTGGAGTCGTCTGTTTGCGGTTTTGACAAACTTCATCGTGTCTTGCATGTGTAGCCGTTTACACCAATATAAGCAAAGGTGCGACTGTGAATTGTTTCAAGTGTGCCTCATCGTCACGACGAGAGCCAGAAGTCAAAACGATAACTTTGCGTCGAAAACCACTCGTCAATCTCCGCCCTTCTTCTTCATATTCTTCATCCTTCTCAGTTTGGCTCTGGCTTTTGCACCCGCATCTCCACCCCCCCTCAACCCCCCGCCCCCTTTCCATGCATTTGAACACTTCAGTTGCCATTTAGGCCACAGAAATATGACATCTTGTGCTCTAATGATTTGCAGACTATAAGTGGAAATGCCCAGCATGAATCATGAAAATGCATTTTTCCATTTCCATTACGGAGGAGACGACATGCTCCCGGAGAGATTTACACCATCATTGCTTTCTCATCCTCTCTCGCTCTCTCTCTCACTCTGTAGCATCCTCTCATATCTCCCTCCCTCTAAAATGCACTTTCCGATTCAGCTCATTTACACTTTGAATAGTGCTTTGCGTCAGTCAAGTTCAGCCACGTGCAGGACAGGAAGAGTAGAATGTCTCACGATATTGCCGTTTGAATGCGGTCCGTTTATACAGATCCATCCGAAAAATCATTATTTTAGCCCACTGGGCAAATCGACTTCAATGATTAAATGAATCAAAGATTACTTTGTGGGGTTTCAATTTGTGCAGTTGCATGCTTGAACGCAGACACGCCAGACTAGAGCAATTATTGGAACTCTTGTTTGAAACATAAGACTCGGTCCTCGGAGCGCAACACGAGGTTTCTATTTTTTGGTCCTCTGAAAGACTGTGTGGGAATTTACTTGGTAAGAAGGATTATAAGCGTGATAATGCCGCAGCTGGCTTGTTTGTAAATGCACAGGCAAGGTTAAGCAATTCGATCTTTTGCGCAAAATGATGTAAATGATATTCAGAACAGAAAAAAAAAAAAGTTTAGTTGTTCAAATACATTTACACAAAAAAAAGTTTCATTGAGTATTTAAGTGGAAAACGTGACTGATTCAAAGACAAAAATACTTTACCACCAGTCATTTTTTTTGTTGTAATTTGCCTTTGTTTTTTGGGTTCCGCACAACTGTATCTGGTTCAACGCACACCCAAAAAAAAATAAGCAAAAGTTAGCTTTAACAAAATAGCGACACGCAGCATTTATCTTTTGTAGCCAGTTCAAAGAGCATTTCAGGTAATGCATTGCCACTCTCGACACAAAAAAAAAGGAAAAAAAGGAAAGTCCTCTTTCGTCTACGGCCAGGAAATGAGCAGGGTTCAAATGGAAGTGTTCAACAGCTGGCCGAGCCGATCTATAAACAGATGATGGCGAGCCTGATTGCAACGGCGCACTGTGCTACGTGCGGCTAAAGTTTCAACCTTCTGCCGCGGACCGTAAATCATACAGCACAAGGTAACACAAGCCAGATGTTTATTCACCATAGAGCCTGTGAATGTGCGTGTGCCAATGAGAGGTTGTGGGGACTGTAAATGAGGTTAAAAAGCATCTTCAAAACGGCATGATAAATGCAATACATTATGCACTCTTGCCCAGTTTTGACTGACACTGTGTGAGAGGTATTTGTTTAACGCCAACGTATGTTTAATATTGTGGTCGCATCCTGCAGTGGTGCACATCTGCATGAAATCATACCTAGAGCGGTTTGTATCTTTTTGTCCCAAACAAAATATTTGTGAATATCTTTTGCTTGACGTTGGATCTTTTGTAGGTGTAGTTCATGACTGCGGTTATGGGACAATTAAGTACTGAATGACTGCTGATATATGATTTTGAAACAAAATCTCACAAAGTATTGGAGATTTCCATCCATCCATCCGCTATTTGAGCCGCTTTATCCCAATGAGGGTCACGGGCGTGCTGGAGCCTATCCCAGCTGACTTCAGGCAGTCGGCGGGGCGGACCCTGAACCGGTTGCCAGCCAATCGCAGGGCACACAGAGACGAACAACCATCCGCGCTCACACTCACACTTAGGAATAATTTAGAGTGTTCCATTAACCTGCCATGCATGTTTTTGGAATGTGGGAGGAAACCAGAATACCCGAAGAAATGCCAAGCAGGCACGGGGAGAACATACAAACTCCACACAGGAAGCCCGAGGAAGCTGGAATCGAACCCTGCACCTTCGCACTGTGACGCCGACATGCTAACCAGCAGCCCACCGGGCCTGTACGTTCAGCGGTGTGTTAAGATCTGAACTGGTTCCGTGACCACAGTCCTAACGCAAATCGCAAGTAAAAAAAAAATATCAAGTCACCTTTCTCCATTAAAATGAATTAATTCATCCGTTTCAGCCACCCAAAATTTGAAATAAAACGTTTGTATTGTGACTGCACAGAATAAAAGGACATTTTGCCACATTTTAGCTGGAATTCAATGGACATTTGAATGCCGCTCCTTCTGGTGTGAGCATCTTGGCCACCAGGGGCAGTATAATGCAGCGATTCATCCCTCCATTTTCTGAACTGCTTATCCTCGTGTACAAAGTACAAAAAGACGGCTTCAGCAGAAGCAAGATCTTCGCAAAGGATAAAGAGTACGTGAGCATTGCTATATTGTCTGTCTGAACATACTG
The DNA here is from genome assembly GCF_001891065.2 of Hippocampus comes. Classification (NCBI taxonomy): domain Eukaryota; kingdom Metazoa; phylum Chordata; class Actinopteri; order Syngnathiformes; family Syngnathidae; genus Hippocampus; species Hippocampus comes. Next base: position 339,945 of record NW_017805380.1, read on the forward strand.
TGTGTTGTGCGGGTGTTTGTGTCATTCGCGTCATTAAGGCAGATTCACATTGTGCGCAAGTGCGTCGTCCTCGCTTTGACAAACGCGCCACTCGCTGCGCCCTAACAGGACTTTTATTGAACTCTAATGTGTGGAGACAGCCTCCGTATTGGCCACTATGACGAGCAGCGAGAGGACCGGATGAATATTGAAGGCGAGAGCCAAAGACGCCGACGGTGATAGAAGTGATTTCAAAGCTGACAGGACAAAGCCACTGGAGGGAAAACAGACGACTGACAAGACTTCGGCCAGCTGATTGCACCGACGGCTGCACACTGGACTACAAACCTGAGCACAAATCGATCTGAAGTTAGACTTGGCCAACTTCTTCAGGGGCACACTTGCTAATAGTCTCCCATTTAATTCCTTTAAATTACACTGCACAACAGCAAATTTTAATCAGACCTGGCATAATGTGTCCCTCAACATATTTTTGGTGCTGATTTTAAAAAAATGTCTTTACCTCGGACTGTGATGCCTGTGCCACATTTCTCCGTGACATTCTGGTTTGAAAGAAATTCTCTACGCTGAGGCCTCTCAGAACAAACTCAGAACAGGTGAACATCATCGCCCAATTTTTGTTGTTGTTGAACTCCGATTTGGTGTTTGACTTGAGACTCCAATTTAACCTCACGTACCTCAGGCATTGTTGTGCCAGATACATCGATATGTTTTTAACGACAAGTAAGTAAAGGAAAATGAAGTCTGGTCAAGATCACCGAGCACCAAGTTGAACACTAAATCCTGGTCCTTTTGTTTTGAAGGGAGCAATTAATATTTAGTGACTTGTTAGAAATGTGTCAGTGTCAATCATTGATGGATGCCAGCTCCATAAGGAGCTAAGAAACGTTGCACCTATCCTCATAATTAGACTGAAAAATGGAACCCTGAAGGCTAAAAGAAATGTTTTACATTTAAAGAGCTTCAGTTCTGTGCCCCCATGAAGGATCCATTTTGTGCATTAGTCCAATATTTTGCCGCTCTTCATTCCGGTATTCTCCAGCTCTCTTGTTCCTGCCTTCTATCTTGTTCCCATTAGCGACAGGTGGGACCATCCAGGCAATCTGCTTCGGTGGCACTTAACAGGATGTCCACATTGACCCGTGACGTGTCAAAAAAAAAAAAAACACGTCACAGCCGTTGGAAATGTCACATGGATAAGCACCTGTCAAAGATCCGTCTGGCGCTGATTTTGAGAAATGCTTTTCAGAGCCATCTGGTTAAAGGGTTTGACGACTTAACAACCCCTTGCTGACTTTGACTACCCAGAGCACCTGTCAATCACATCTTCTTAAAATCTCTTCTTTGATGTGACGCAAAGTGCAAGTGACACGTCGGGCCTCCGAGGGACAAATAAGTTGGGTTGCCGAGCTGAATTAATCTATGTTGACGGGAGCAGAACTCCCTGAGCGGGATCCCCATGACGACGCATCATTGGCCTCACCTCCTAATTGCTCTTGCGCGGGTGTCATTAACTCATAACAAAACACAAAAGGCAATATAGGCGATTTCAAACAGTTCCGTGAATTGTTCATTTTAGTGCAAAATGTTACGGAGTTATGTAGCTCCAGAAGATGATTGATGGCACAATGGGACTTATTGATCTGAAATGAATACGAATGGGCAGAAATTATTTCACTCTTATCTGCGATTTAACAGAAACATTCAGCAACTTGGTGTAGATTCATTGCTCAGGATAACTTCAGAGGGAAATCTGTATGTGCATTGTTTTGTCCATCCTCGATTTGCACTTTGCTAAACTCAATCTCCGCTCTCATTAAAAAAACAAAACGGTTTCTTGTTGAAATGTCAAATGATATTTCCCATGCGTTTGAGGAAGAGCTGAGGTACTTTGTGTACTGGAAAGAAACATGGACAGATTTAAATCGTTGACAAATGTGACGCCTGGATCAGATGTAGCTAAAATTTGGTTTGATATTGCGACAATAGCAAACGTTGACGTGTGCATTTTCAACAAAATTAATGATACTTTTAGAGAAGCCATGAGTGTGGATCCTCAACAAAATATAATAAGAAGCAGAATGGAAAAATGCCACCCTCCAAAGTTTTGCGTCATGTTCGCTAACTTGCCAATCGTTCCATTTTTTTTCCTCATGTGAAACAATGTCAAATCAATTTATTCTGGGCTCCAATAAAAGATGAACCCGTTCATGCACCCTGTAACCTGATAACCTGGTAACATGATAACATGATAAGCTGTCCACTGTAGTAACCGCTGTCCCCGAAAGAGTTAAAAAATTCCGTGGAATTTTAAGCAACGCGCCAACATTCCTAAATCTCCTAGAAATGTAAAGAGAAGTGAGTGATTGTATAAGAAAGCACAATAAAACTAGAAGCGAAGTAAAACTATTGACTTTTTTGCAAGGTTTGAAAGATATTTAATGGAGAAGGAGCAGGGAGCGATTTTAATAACCGTTTTGTAATTGCTCGATCATACAAGTAAAAAAACAAAACAAAACAAAACATTTTTCCATAACTGTTAGCTTAACCTCCACACTGTACAACCTCCGAGGTGCTCAACAATGGAACTCACAAAGTTCTAAGTGATAAGTAAAAGCAAAACAAAAAAAAAAGGAAATGGACAATTCATCGCCGATAAAAACGTGACCGCTTTTGTGGAGATAAATAAGAATGTCCTGCAGCCATGTTTGCTTTTAAGAAAGGACAAAAGTCAAACAGACACTTTGTACACTTGTGTAATTTCACCAAAGTATCTTTTGATCCGTTTCTACGTGGGCGTCTACCGAGAGGCCTGCTGACTTCACGCCGTTTGCATTATAGACTCCACGTGTTTGGAGAAAACGCAGAGAATCTCAAAATGAAAGGTAATATCCGCTGACCTTTTTTCGACGGGACCTATCTACATTATTCAAGCGAGACGCACCGACCACATTTGATGCGGAATCGGCTAAACGACGTGCCGAATCATCTTTTATTCATGCGCCTGCTCCCGAAAGCTGCTGCTTCCCAAAGACAAATGTTGCGAGGTGCGAGTGGGTGACGCTGATCTGAAAGAGCACTTTGAAATAATAGTCCAAATGCTGCTAATCATAATAATAACATAAATTGCATTTAAAAGTCCGATCGGCGGTGAATGGTTTTGGAGGCTTGATAGGATTGCTTTGATAAACGTTGGCTAGTATTTTATTCAAGAGCTGCTGAATGGAAAAAAAAAAGCACAAAAGAACACATGCTTACCTTTCAGTGAGTAGGACTGATGACTAAAAACTAGTAGAGCAAACATAGTTAAGAAAATAATAAAAGTAATGTGTTCAGGACGTAAACCATTCTGTGATTTTGAGACTCGTTGCAGACTTTTAAATTCTGTTCTACAGCTGACTGGCGGCCAGTGTAAAAGGCTTTAAGAGTAGCACGGCTAATTGTTTAGTTTTCATTGTTTCTTAATACATGTTAACACGGAGAAAAGTGTATGTCACTGAAGTGTCTTAAAGAGCCACATTTTCCGCACTACAAGGCGCTTCGGAGTAGAAGGCGCACCTTCAATGAATGGCCTATTTTAAAACTGTTTTCATATATAGGGCGCGCGGTATTTTTAGGCGCATAGAATAGCAGCTCCAAGAGTGGTTGCCTTATGCATCCACTAGATGGAGCTACGCTGAAGGGAATACAATACAATCCAGTTTATATACAGCTTCCACAACCACTACAGCTGTAACAAAGCACTTTAAAATACTAAGTCCAAGAAATAAGAATATTTATCCATATATAAGGTGCATCGGATTATTAGGCGCACTATCGGCTTTTGAGGAAATTGAATGCTTTTAGTGCACCATATAGTACGGAAAATACGGTATGCTAATAGCGTTGTACCGAGGGAAGGAACGGCCGTTTGACCCGATCATTTATTATATCAACGCTTGTTGTCGTACGATGAAACCACGGTGGCCTTTCCACGTCGGCCAGTCAAATGATCTTCATCTCGGTTACTCTTTTCTTGTGTATTATTAAGTCTCCCAGGGTTTGGCCCGTTTAACCCTAACCCGAATGCCTCCTGTCAGTCACGGGCTATGACCCATCCATCACCTAGCTTATAATTATTCCATCCAGCTTCCTCGCCTTCTCTCACTGTGGCCTCCACAGGCTGCCTCGGCCAGACGTTTACCCTCAGATGGTCTGCAGAAGCGATTAGAGCTGGACGTGGGCTGGGCAGCTTCATCAGAGAGCAACGTTTTAGGTTTAAAGGCTTAGCTGGACCCAAAAAAAAAAAAAAAAGTGAGGTATCAATAGAGTATAAGACGGAGGGGGAGTTTGAGAAAACTGTTTAGGCCGAGCGTCTGTTTTACATGAAGAGCAGCATGCTGCGACATATGCTGGTCCAGGTGGACGTGGTATCCAAGCAACTGTATCAAAGCCGCGGGGGCGGGGGTGGCGGGGGGGCATTGACAATTGAATCCGAAGGACTTCACAAAGTAGCAACAATGCCGCAGGTGAGATCACCTGCTCGCACTATTCCTCCAGTAACTCCACAGGGAACTCATTTCCAAGTAGGACTCGACTCAGAAAGACCGGCGTCCAGTCTACCGAGACTTACTGGAATATTTGCCAGCAAATTCAGCAGTGACCAAGTAGAAGCAATGAAAGGGACATTGGAAAAAGTTTGCATTTAAAACTAACCCTTTCATGCACCAATAACGTTAACCTGTAACTCGATAACATGATAGGCTGTCTACTGGAGTGACCGCTGTCCCTGAAAGAATGAATTTTGAGATCCTCATCAAAGTTGCATTGGTCAAATTTGAGAAAAAAAAAATCAAAATACAGAACCCTCAAAAATTGCGTACTTTGGACAACGAAACGCTTCTGCAAAGAATTATTAAAGTCCCCCCAGAATTCCCAAACAAATATTTATTCTCCTTTATTTATTCTCGATTTGACATTTCACTTTTTTTTCTAGATGTTTTCAGATTTCAGTATCGATAATTTGCATTTATGTGTCCACAGCTCTTATAATCTGCTTACATTTTCTAATTAGATCAACAAGTGTTGATTGTTTACTTGAAAATTAAATGGATTTGTTCCGTAAGTCAACACAACGACCTCTGTGGCGGAGCTGGAATTTATTATTAAATTAGTTGGCTCCTTTATGAAATCAGATGATGCAGCACTCTCGCGCTGACGCGGAGCTGGCCGGCCGAGGAAAAGGGGAAGTTTCGGAAAAAAACTTGGAAGGAATAAACGGGCTTAATTGTGCTGATGAAGAATTGCAAAATAGCCAACGAGCTCCTTTTAAGATGCAAATGGATAATTTGTCTGCCAGTATAAAATGTTGCATCCTGTCTGGCGTATATTCAGCAAAACACCACCAGCAATCCTCATAAAATACTTTATATAATAATCATATTAGGGGGGTGGGATGGGTGGGGGGCTAATTTTCTCTAATTGCAACCACCTGATTCCGTGGTGAGTGGCTCGCTAATTAAGGGGACTAAACTTGGGAGAATGACGGATCGACATGGAACGTTTTCAGGCTTTCTGGAATAAAGCCCAGACTTGCAGCAATTCAATGTTCTGAGCATCTCAACTTTCTTACACCGGCGGGGGGCCCCCCCCAAACCTTCTGCCATTGGTGCTCCATATGTCTGCAAATTGCATTTTCAGACATTTCCAGAGAGTTTGTAAAGTTTGGTGGAAAATTAATCATTGGACTTTGATGTTTGAATATGACCTTTTCAACGCTGCACGGAAGCATTCTCTTTCCTGAGTTAAGTTTCGTTTTCATGACATTATATGCCACTGAACTATGTCGTATTTTGCTTGAGAATTCCAATACGAATTGTGACTCATTACGGCAGGGATGTCCAGGAAAACAAAGAAAAAGAAAGGCCAAGGCCTCTTCATTTTGTTTCTGAAACATGCCAATATCAATCCAATATTTCTTTTTTTTGGGGTGTGTTCCTGCTCACGCATAGCATGTCATAACACCAAATTCCCAATTTCTTTATTTGGGAACCCCAATAAATGTGACTGGCTCTTTCTAGATTTCTAGTTCCTTGTGGAGCAGATATACTGCAGACTTACCTGTAATCAATCAGGGAGATTTACTGAAATAGTTAGCACTAACCCAGATCAAAACTTGTGGCAAGTTAAAAAGGGTAGCCACAGGCCCCCAAAAATATGCCATTGTTTTTTCATGGATTTTATTTGAGAAGAAAATGCGGATGGTTGGGATAATGGGATACATGTGGAGATTTCAGTTGTCTGCACTTCAGCCTGCAGCTCCACGTTAGCCTGAGTAACTTTGTAAACTGCAGCTAAACCTTTACGGTGGGGGTGGGGGTAG
>NW_017805380.1:346426-416024 GCF_001891065.2 Hippocampus comes
CAAATATGATAATCAGTCAGTTAAATAGCTCAGCCAGTGTTAGTACTCTATGTGATGTTTTTTTTGTTTTGTTTTTTTTTGGGGGGGGGGGCGGGATTTGAAAAAGGTATCGGGTTCATTGGGTCTGGAACCCAGAGGGTGCAATTTTAAAGATAATTTAGCTCAATGGGACCGAAATAACTCCCTTCAGTCTCGAGGACACCCAAGAACTTTGAACTCGTGTAGACCCTGATGTGTGTATTCTAGCTCATGACAGGGTAACCCGATATGCGAGCGCGTGGACATGGATACATTAAGAGGAAGCTGGGTTCAATTGACAGTGCTGAAATAAAGTCGTCGCTGTTATGTTAAGAGATCGTCTATTGTTGACTCGAAAGCAGTGGTTCTCGTTAACTGAAAAAAATTGGTTCTCCAAGTATTTATGTCATAACCAGCATTAAAATACAGTAGTGATCATATTTATTATTATCGGAAGTCAGTGCACGCCAATATTAATATCCATGCAGCCATTTTCGAATCCGCTTATCCTCACGAGTACTGAAGCCTATCCCAGCCTGCATCGGGCAGTAGGCAGGGGTAAAGCAGTGGTTCTCGTTTACTGAAAAAAATTGGTTCTCCAAGTATTTATATCATAACCAGCATTAAAATACAGTAGTGATAATATTTATTATTATCGGAAGCCAGTGCACGCCAATATTAATATCCATCCAACCATTTTCTAATCCGCTTATCCTCACAAGTGCTGGAGCCTATCCCAGCCTGCATCGGGCAGTAGGCAGGGGACACCCTGAACCCGGTTGACAGTCAATCACAGGTTAATATTATGTAAATATACTGTGCTTAAATATATGATAATCATAATTTTTAATAATGTACTTAAATTATGATTAACGCTTCCTGCCCAGGTAATAACAGTAGACCTTTGACTTTTTTTAGCCGTCAATGGCAGTGGATGAGTTAACATCTACATTTTATTCACGCAAATGTTAACTGGAACAGGCTTAATATATTGAGTAAAGTATGGAAATATCAATAAATATATGATAATCGTAATTTTTAAAAATGTACTTAAATTATGATTAACGCTTCCTGCGCAGGTAACAACAGTAGACCTTTGACTTTTTTCAGCCGTCAATGGCAGTGGATGAGTTAACATCTACATTTTATTCACGTAAATGTTAACTGGAACAAAAGAAATATGCCAGGCTTAATATATTGAGTAAAGTCTTTTTTTTTTGACATACTTGCCCTAGATTTACAGTATCTAAGATAGCTACTCCAATAAATGCGGTGGCTTCAATATTTACATACACACCTGGTAAACAATAAAGGACGTGTTGAAAAGTATTAAATGTTAACTGGAACAAAAGAAATATGCCAGGCTTAATATATTGAGTAAAGTATGGAAATATCAACGTACTTGCGGTAGATTTACAGTATCTAAGATAGCTACTTGAATAAATGCTGTGGCTTCAATATTTACATACACACCTGGTAAACAATAAAGGACGTGTTGAAAAGTATTTGAATAAATAAAGGTCGAACATCACATCGCGCCGTGTCAACCTGCAGTTAAGTTTTCAGATGGGTTTTTGGCTTTCTGTGCGCGATATCCTCGTGAGTAATGCTTTCCATCAACGACAAAGGTTGTTTTATGGAGTTACAGAACTGGATATTTTCACTTTTTTTTTTTTTTTCTTCAACTGCTGTGCGGAAAGCGGAGCTCCGTGAACAACTGGAAAGTTCCACAATGCCGTCGTCTGGCTCATGAGTCTGGCAAACAGACCCATAAAGCTAACGAGATTATGGGTTTGTCCCCTTCAGAACATTCCCTGCTACCGCAAGCATGAAGCATACTTAGGATATCAAAAACTGAAATTAGAGGCGTCCCTCTCAGAACGCCGGGTTGACTAATGCAGAAACAGCATGCACACCACATGACGTATGTATTCATTTAGGGTTAGGGTGCAGGATGAAATTACAACGCGAACGCAGCAGGCTGACTCTGATTACTGACGGAAATGAGAAGGGATGATTAATTCTACGGGTAATCGTAAGAGATAAAAAGAAAAAGAAATGACATCTTTTACGATGGCAATCGTTTATATTTAGTGATGACAGTCATGTACAATAAGAGTGATCAAGTCAAATCGGATCCCAGCGTGTTGCGCCGTCTAATTTCTCGACCAGCGTGAGCTCTTTGATATTGCCCCTGATGACATGCTGGCTACAGAGGTTCGGCGACCGTGCAGCAGTCGCGATACTAGTGGGGATTCTTTCTCCGATGCAAATTGGGTTGTAGTCGACTCCGGACGTGCGATGGACTCGCGCCATTTGGTTTGATCGCTCGTTTGAGAACAGGTGTGTTTGCGCGCCAGGACAAAGCTTCTCTGTTCTTAAAAGTCATACATGGCATGAAATCTGTCTAGGGCTCGTAGGTGGTGTATTTTCATTTCTTTCCTATCAAAAAGCGTCATTTGAAGATCCATTGTTTTCACTGGGCTGTGACAATATGTTGATTTCATAAATGATATGGCATCCAAACAGCAACCCCTATTGCTGGACCCGGCCCCGGAGCAGTAAAAACTATTCTCCATCATGCCCCTAAAGAGGACAATGCTGTGCTGACATGCTCACCAGGCCAGAAAGTAACTGACAGTCAATGCCAAGTATTCAGTTTCCTACATAAGAGTTTCTCCTCATCTTCGTTTGGTCACTACACCCTTTACTTGTCCTCTGTCCACCGGCCCCTGCTCTTGTCTGGAGGAAAAGGGCTCTTGTAACCTGACAGAGAGACACTGATCCCCGAGCACAGCATCTGCTGACAAGCCAGTCTCCCATTCAAGTCTTGGCTGGAAGCATGGGCTGCCGAGAAACCCAATCCAGCTTGGCAGGGTCTCAACAATCGCTTCCTGCCCCGTCCGGGCCCACACAGCTAAGTACTCTTAATTAAAGAGGTTAACTTGTCTAAGATGTGACCAGAGGAGGAAAAAAAAAGGACGGGGGGGGAAAAAAAGTGCAGAACAATCACATCACTGTTTCCTCTCGTCCAACAAAAGAGGTTTCCCCCTCTGACAAGGTAGGACATGAGCCTTGATACCTAAACAAATACATTAAAGGAGAAGTGAGTAAGGGATCCTCATTAAATGTCTCTTAATAAGCTCGAAGCCCCGCAACACACACACACACACACACACACACACACACACACACACACACACACACACACACACACACACACATTTGGCCCAGATGGAAGGAGAGGGGAGAGGCAAGGGGACGAGGTGAGCGGGGAGTTCATGATGTGCTCTCGGACAGCTTTTCACTCTCTCTGGTGCATTCAAAGCACAGAGAGGCTGTAACAAGAGAAGAGCAATTTTAATCTTCTTTTTCTTTTTTTTTTTTTCTTTTTTTTTTGGGTCGCTTGTCAGCATACATATTAATGAAGAGTTAGGTCATTGCCAGAGACATCTGTACTGGCCTGTGGGGCTGCCTACTAAATGCCAGAGAAATTAGACATGTAAATTTATACTCAGAGATACTGCATAATATATTAGATTGTTTTTTGGTTTTTTTTAGATTTCAGGGATCTTTGAGTCCCTGCAGAATTGGATCCCCCTCGCAGACCTACCAGACCGCAACTGACCGCCTGTCTACTGTTGACCTGTTGAGTCGTCACAGGAAAACATGCGGAGCTCAACTAATTAAGCGGTCATGCCTTTGCTGTTTAAATGACCACCCACAATCCTGTTTGCATTGACGGTGTAAATTCATCACACTTTTCCACAGTATCAACTTCAAGGTAGAATTGCAGGAAGCTGCAAAGACCTCTCCGTATTGAAGGAATCACTCAGCAGGAGAGTCTCTTGTATTTACTGCTCAGCGTGTGGCTTCCGGTCATGGTAAGGAGATAAATTTCATTGAAGAGGAGAAAGTTGTAAGCACACCAACAAGGGGGGAGAATGCAATAGCGACTGCTTTTATTTTTGTCATTTCTTGCTGCGTGTCCTCAAATAGTACCACACGAGAAAGAAGAAGCATCCGTGGCAGGTTTAGCCGTGGTACGAAGCGGGCGTAAGAAAACTCAGGCGCATGCAAGCTCAAGCTCTGTACTTTTACTTTCAGAATCTTTTCATAAAATACAAGTAGACTCTCGCAAGCTCACGTGCCAAGAAAAACTTGATTTGGAGACACACACACAAAAAAAGGTCTTCAATGGCACCTCCACCGAAGTTTGGGAAGTCCACAAAGGGCAGTTTCTCTGCGTTATCCAAGCAGCAAATGCATTTTTCCAGCATATCCAGAATAAAAAATATGCCTCGTTAAATGGATCATCACTAATATTCGATAGCTCCCACAGTGCTTCTTTCTACTCCCCATAAATACTCAAGTAACCACTATTAAGGTGACGCCCACCCAAATGGACCCCACACACACATCATCAGGCAAGAGAACCATGTGGTACCGATAGGCCAGTTACTTTGTTTCTTCAATTCACAGATGGACGTGCCATAAAGAAACTGTTTTGAAAAGCAGTGGAGGGATCTTAAAAGTAATTCCCCAAATATGTTATTGACATCTCTGGAAGTCGTGTTTGTGTATGTAAGCCGTCTCAAACCACAGCGCACACAATGTAATGTAAGCAGCCCCTGTCTCTTTGTGCTTGCCACTGGTGGTTTTCCTCACCAGTCCAAAGACCTCCTCATCAATAACAAATCTTACTTGCAATGAAATATCAATCAAAACAGGCAGCGTATCCACTTCGTTGCGGCCTCTGTGGGTTTTACTGTTCGACGTGGGGAGACAGCCGTCGAGTCCGACAGATCGGATTTTGCAAATAAATGTTCATGGGCGCAATCAAAATAACATCTGGCTCTCGAGCGGATCCTGACGGGACACAAAGGGGCACTTTGTTATCATTGACTGTCAGAACCTAAGTTATTGTTGGCTTCTCGCTGAGGCACAGGAGCCCAAACTTCTCGAACAAAAAAAAAAAAACTAACCAAAAAAAACCCATCTAGAGTTTGCTGTAAAACCATACAAAGATCAAGCCACGACTAAAACTTGGAAGACCTGGGACAAGGTCTTATATGATGTCCAACATATTCTCTGGGACTGGCTATGATCTGAACTTGGTAAATCAGGACAAAATTATTGACCTTAGAACAGAAAAATGACAACATGGTGTATTGTGATGACAAATTCATTGGCCAAAGCTCTCTTTGTGAATCTCAGATCACGCCAAGTACTGTAATATCTATATAGTATACTGGACTTTAGAGCACACCTGATTTAAAGCCGCACCCACTACATCAGGTTGTTTTTCCTCGGGTGTGGTGGTTTCTTCAAAATCTAATTAGAGGTAGAAGCCAGAGGGGGCAGATTTTTTTTTTTTTTTGCAAGATCATTACACTCGTGCACGACTGTCAGGTTTTTTGTTGTCGTTGTTGTTCCCCATACCCAAACCTCCCCTTTAAGGTTGACAAGGGGAGAAAAAACATTTCCGAAAAAACAGTGGTGTTCCCGCTGGGATGCCAGGGTGAAGCGCCACGCTGTTCCGTTGCTTTTGTTCCTGATTTCACTCCTGGTTTTTTACCCCGCTGGGATCAATGTCCACAAGAGATGGTAATCACCACGACAACATGCAGCCGCACAGCTCATTAGTGTACGTGCATAGCTCACATCGGGGTACTTGTCTACTTTTTAAAACAGGCGCATTAGTCTTTGCCACCGCGTGATGAAGCACTAGCATTGATCCGAGCACTGTGGAGGCGAGACTGCACGCTAGCTTGCGGCAAATGTCCACGGTTGCACCAAAAAACAGTCACTTCCAAAGCAACCGCCTCCCCCTCGTTCCTTTCTCCACTCTTGTAGTGCAGTCACATAATAAGATATGATTGCTGCTCAATCATTGTCTTTCTCAGAGCCCATTGGAGATGCCGGCACCCTGAATTGAGTCGGCATGTAAATACTCATTACTGGCGGGTGATAGATGGAGCCTTTCCCCTCCTGTACTGTGCAGTTGTAATAAACAATCAATGAGGAAGCATGTGTGCACAAATCATGCAGTATGCCACCTCACTGGCATCAATATTCTGGATGAGTGGTGTTGTTTTCCACTCTCAGGGTCAATACTAATAGACCAGTGCAAAGATTGGACATTGGTACTCCACAATCCATACCAAACAGATACGATGGTGTTACCACTAAGACTAGTGAACACCTACAATGCGCTGTATTTCACAACGTACATTATAATTTAGCTCCAGAGGCAAGTCATTTCCAACCAATGTGGCATGGCACACTTGTGTACTCTGAGTACAATTGTGCCACGGGGAATATTTCAATTTCACATCATTAGTCAGAAAATTATTTCTTTCTCCAAATGATAAATCTTTGTTCATCTGCAGTGTGTAAGCCTGCAACACATAGTGAGACAGAAAAACGAAATGCCCTTGCACAAGATGGAGGAAGGTATACAATTAGCCTGTGTGTAGGCTTTTCCTAATATATAGTATTTGTTTGGTGGTGTGCCGTGAAATGTTTTCTAATTTAAGATATGTGCCTTGGCTCAATAAAGTATGGTGTCTTATCTTTAAGATAAGAAAACCTTTATTTGTCTCACAATGGAGACATTTAGCCTGGACAACTGGATTGTGTTTTTCTCCATGGGACCTATTTTTGTGCTCAGCGCAAGTCTCAGAAACTGTGTACCGGCACCTCAATCAAATCCGTGCCAAACGCATTACACCACCTGCATCACAACTTAGACCTGCTCTTAGGCAGTCTAGAATAGAGTCTACTTTTAGTCACCAAACTGCCAGATGAGCCAGGAGTGTGGCCTAGAATATGTTCGACCATCTTTCAATCTGTTAGCCTCGAACTCTGCCATGATTTTGTTGCCATTAAGGATGCTTGTCGAAATAGTTGACTTTGCTATTTCATAATCTCGGCTGAGTGTCGTCTGGGAGACTAAAACATAAACGGGGTACTGTACATTGAAAAGTGGATCGACTGTACTATGTCGTCCTCACTACAGCCAGAAATGGTAATTGTTTCATCCGAACAGGAATACGAAGTGATTTCAAGAGTCTTCTGTCACTGACTAAAGGAAGTCCTTTTTGTGTCCTTAAATGGCAGTTGCCCTGAGTTCAGCGGCAGTTCAGAGAAGATGCTCCAAAAGGTCACAGGACAAAGCTAACAGTTAATGAAACAGCTAATTATATTTAATGGACTGTAGCACATGCAAATTTAATCGGTGATGGCTAATTTCCAAAAAAATAATGAGATATCCAACTTCAAAATTACTGGAATAATTAATAAACAGTGTTAATGAAGCTTTAATTTGGAAGGTTATTAGCAGAGATGAGGTGAAGTCATAGCTTGTAGATGGCGCTAACTGTAAGAATTTCAAATGTGATCAAATGTGTGTGCAAATCGATGGACAAATAAAAGGACGATATACCACCAAGCATTCTTCTGTATCATCACAACTTGAAATAATAATAGAATAATAATTACAGAGAATGACCACTTCATGGATTTGCATTAATTGTGCTCACATTTTAAGGATGGATCATCAAGTCGGGAGCAAACAATGAAGCGGGACTCTTTAAGGCCCCTTATACTGCATGTTTTAGATGTTTCCGATACACGTGATTCAAATGATAAACTCACCAGAAAGCACTGCAGAAGCCTGCTCACGATGCTGACCATTAAAAAAAAAAATTGTAATAAAATAAACCGTTGAAAACACATCAAACTCACTCAAGATAGTTGACACTGAATCAATAGCATCTCTGCAGCCAAGCAGTGCACGCCGTCGCACACAGTTGTTTCAAGACATTCGTCAACAATCCATTCCTGACAAATGACGGATCTCTTGCACATGTAGCACATTTGACAATAAAGTTGGCATGAACATGAATTAATGATCGCTTGAATACATTTGGTTGACATTCCAAAACAAACGACAACTGTTATAAGCTAGCTGTCAAATGTAAAATGAGTTCAGAACAGAATGGAACATAAGACTAATCCTGGAGCCCCTTTTTCCTCTTGGAGAGTACCGTACTTTCCCCACTACAAGGCTCACCTAAAAGCATGCAGCGATTGGGAAGGCTCTATATAAATAAAGCTGTATTGTATTGTACTCCCTTTAGCATAGCACCATCTAGTGGATGCATAGCACAACCACAGCCACTATTGTAGCTTCTATTCTATGCGCCTTGTAATGCAGTGCACCCGATATTTGAAAACAGTTTCAAAATTGGCCATTCACTTTATAATCCGAAGCGCTTTATAGTGCAGAAAATACGGTAATCCTGTGTCGTAGTGGTGTTCCGAGTGTTTCTCTCAAAGACTGTTTTCTTTGAACTGCAGACCGTAAATTGTCATTTTAGGTGGGGTAAGGGAGCTGCGTTGCAAATCAAACTGCCTTTTGAAAATATGACATCATTTCTTTGTCGCAAGCTGTAAATGGAATACTGAAACTTTGGTACCTCGTGCCACCCACCACACGGTGATTCTGTGAGCGCAAATAAAAACATTTGGGACTCCGGTGAAGAATACCTGAGGCTGTCTGCCCTGCTGCTGCGCAATGATTAATATGTTGCCTGAAATGATGCACCTGCATTTTCATCCCACGGCAGATTATTATTCACTACAAAAGGCAGGAAACACGTTTATTAGAAAACGTGAGGTCCTAATTAGGGCCCTGTTGCACTGTCGTGAATGAGTAACACAATGCAGACTAAACAATAAAAATAAGGCTGGCATAAACAAACAGCTAGCTCCCCTTAAAGATTGAGCAGGCGGCGATTGTGTTTACAGATGATCATGCGTTGTTCAGAGAGGGAAAGAAGTGGAGTGATATCAAACATGAGACAACACAGAAACGACATCGTCACTTCTGTTCCTTTTCCTCGTGCAATTTTGCGCAAAACATCACTCCAGATGATTTGATTTGATGCAACCATTTGAAATAATAAAGTTGAGTAAATTCAACAAATGTTTTTTTGACCAGTGTAGATTATTGTTTTGTTTTGTTGCATTGGCGAGACATTCCTGATGGCCAAGGGAAAGAGAAGTAATATATTGATGGTCACACCAATGTTGCATGTTGGTTCAAGTGCAGCACTTATTTTTCTTTCTTTCTTTCTTTCTTTTTTTTTTTTTACATCAATAAGTCATCACATAACCCATGAAGCAACGATGAAAGCTAACAGATATTGCCATTGTTTTGGTTGCTTCTCTATTCTAGTATGCACTTTAGTTGTGCTCAACCTCAAAATGAACTATGGACACAAAAAAAATGTTTTAAAGCATCGGAATTCTCTTGAGATCTTCTGAGTTTAAAAATAAAGATGTTTTTGAACCGGGCCTGACAATGGTAAACATACAGTCAAGAAACAAAGAAAAGATTTTGGATACATGGACTAATGTGGCTTTAATGCGTCATCGCTTTCTTCCATTTGACGTAAGTATTATTCAGTGTCTTAGTCCAAAATGGTCGTCGAGGGTCCTTCTTGTTAAACAGTTATTGTTGTTATTGCGAGAACACTTCCCTCCCTGCAGGCGGCTCTTTCACTGAAAACGTCATGGGCACTGAAGCAGTGCAACAATTCAGGAATGGAAAATACAGTAAATAAAAAAAATTTAAAAAAGGGGAGTGGGTGCTTATGATGAACTAAGCTGTCATATATTTGATTTTGAAAAGCCTCTCAACATATGCAAACATAGTCTACGTGCACACACGTGTACTGTGGTTGCATCTTTAACTCTGAGCCTCATGTGCATCAAAACAAATGCGTTGAGGTTCCTTGGAATCGACATTATGTCCATTACGGGCAAATACAACAATTGTAGATTGGGAAAAAAAAAAAAAAAACTTCGATTCAGGAGCAGCAAATGGAGCACAGCAGCAAAATGGACACTATAGAGCTGTGTAACCTCAAACGTTCTGATGAAGCGCTCGGCCAATGAGCGATCAACAGTGGCTTTGCATCATCCATACTAAAAACAGTGCCTGGTAGCACCAGATTTTTTTCCAAAGTAAAAGCACAATAAGTCATTGCATAAGTCTACAGAACTTCCTCGACAGAAAAGCACTGTACTGTCTACATAGCGCATTTTACAGACGTCTGTCATGCCAACATGGTGCTTGCACTAAAAGCCAATGAAAGTCTCCACTTTGCATGGCTGCGACGGTATTTACAGCCAAGAACGTAATGTCTGAATTTCACCATTTCAACGGGATTGCAAAGACGAGACATTTACAAGGAATTCTTACGGAGGAGAATATTAAAGAAAGAGGAGCGCGTCTTGCATTAAACGCCCAACACCGTCGCTACATTGCGGGATTGCAAAGACGAGACATTTACAAGGATGGAGAATATTAAAGAAAGAGGAGCACGTCTTGCATTAAACGCCCAACACCGTCGCTACATTTTATGCTATGCTCATTTCATTTGAATCCAATGCAGAAGAATTTCGAAAGAGCGTCCAAATGAGCCCTCTGAGCTCCTGTGAACTGAATATAAAAGCTGCAAATGACCTGTCTGTTGGAAATGATGTTCACAGTAAATGCGAGAACTACTTTTACTGTTCTCGCTATAATCACGCAAGCTCGAGTCAGCTTCATCCCATTATGCTTTAGCACGAAATACGGTGGGGGCCAAATTAAATGTAGCCAATTTAAAGAGAAACACCAGATTGTGATGAGAAAGTACACGGCCCTTCCAAAGATCTTTTTAGTGTCTCCCACCTTTTTGACCAACGCATACAATAAAACAGACGCTCCCAGCCAAGCATGCGTGCACTCAAACTCACGCTCCTACTCCTTTGGGAGTGTGTGCGTCTGTCTGTGGGTGTGTGTGTGTTCTCCAGAAGGCGAAATACAAATCTGTTCCTCTGCCTCCACTAAGGCCTCTCAGTCTGCTAACAGGAGACAAGCTGACCCCAGTGGCCTTTCCGAGGCGTGTTGAACATCTGAAAAATTCACCTTCACAGAATGAGAAACTGATAAGGCATCTGGAACTCCCTGAAACCGAAGACAGGTGGAACGTGACTGTCACATTAATGGAACTCAAGAAGCTACAGTATGAAATAATTTTGCTGAATAGAAACTCACTCATTCGGCGACATTTTTTTTTTTTAGAGCTGAGACCAAATCAAAAAGTCGCTCGGCCCGGTTGTAATGCAGTCCATTTGCTTGAATTGCTCCAAGAAATGCTGAATCATTTCAACACAACTGACAATATGTTGAACATTCAATTCAGTTTTCCCATAGCGAAGCTTTGAGACAAATGCTTATGAAAGCAGCAATCACAGTTTGTCACGAGTTACTTTCGACGAAAAAACTTTTACAAAGATACTTTGTAAATCAACGTCCCTGCGGGTGCAACGTTTGACTCACTCTTAGCAGAATCCGTTTACCTTTCCTCAAGCCCAGCAATGCTCAACGGGAACCATATTAAAAGGTCGTGAGAATCGCGCGTGACCGTTTCAGACCTGGCTTTGATTACAACCCGCACGATAAAAACGGGAAGGCAGCCGAGGGCTGAGCTGGAGCTGCTTAGCGGCTGCCGACAAATTGCGAAAGACGAGAGAGACCCTTTAACCAATGCACATGGGCATTTTTGAGGGCACGGCAGCTTGCAAACCGAAAACAACAAAGACAGAAGAGGAAAGACGTTTCCCCTTTCGGAAAGGAAGAATTAAGCAGCAAAGTGCGCCAAAGCCCAGATAGGACTTGCGGAATCATAACCCGAGATAGAGCTATAAAGGAGCAGTAAAACTCCTGACAATCAGCAACTTGGTGTTTAGCCAGCAGTGATATGTCACGGCTTCATTGGGCCCCTAATCTGATCAGTTTTTATGGTTGCATCTGCTATTAGCGTCATCTATTGTCATTTGAGGTGGCATGATGGCAGCCCGTGGCACTGACCTCTCCCACAGACGCCCGATTGAGTTAGGCATCGCGCCTCGTTCTGACATCCCAATCTATCTGAGAGGGCGCAGGAAATGTGGAGGGAAGCAGAATTCGCATCAAACTGATGTGGATCGCTTAAGTCGTCTTTTTTTTTGTTTTGATTTTTGGAAGCACTAATGGTTGCCCATAAAGAATGGGATGCTTATCTTCGATTATCTTGTTTTGGCGCAACACAAAGCGTTTGCTGCTCTGTGTACTACTTTTTTTTTTTTTTGATGTTGCTAAATTCTAGGTCCACAATTGCTTAAAAAAATATGAATAATAATTTCCAGTCAACCAGGAATGTGAACACAAAGTAGTTAAAATTCTGCAAACTTATTTTTTGCTAGCTCTTTAGTTTCAGCCCTCTCTCTCCAATCTATGATTTAATTCATTTATATTAAGATCCAATCCAAGACAAAACAAAAGCAATGACAAAAACTTGGCTTGTCAAAGACAATAACGCTCCGCTTTGATTGACACTCTCACGGGGATTTATTGAGCAATATTTTTTTCTGGTTTCATGGATTCTATTTCTTGAAAGACGTTTTTAGTATTCTGCCCTTCTAAACACAAAAAATGAAATTGTTATTCCTTTCACTTTTTTGTCATAGTAGGTACACTGCAAAATTATTAGATCGATGGAGTATCCCTTTTCATAATGATACTCTAATTATCACTCGTTAAAAAGACAACAATGATAATTATTTATGGCAGCAGTTGTGTTTTTTTGTTTTTATCTTGATCAACGTATTAATGCATGGAGCCCAGCCAGGGTAATTTCTTTGATTTTCTAAGTCAGACTATTACTAACGTTTGGTTCTATGTACTTGTATATCGACCATCCACAACATTACAACGGCTTGCAAAAATACACATTATCAGGTCATAATATCCCAAAATAACTTTATAATGCCACATTTTGATAGATATTGTCACAGAGGTATATTCTTTTAACTGAATGTTAATTCTTGTTGTTGATGCCGTGACTAAGATTGTGATTGTGGAACAATTGACGTGAACAAAATACACCACCAACTACGAACCAAAAATAAACACAGTGTTACATTTATAGCAAAACTAAGCTTTGTTGCCTTCATTAAGTCAGATTAGTTGATACGGCTCTTACTATATATTGGACCTCATTACTGCTCCTGGGCTGAGTATGTTTTCTCTGCTTTTATATGTACAGTTCAATGCCTACTTGTTTCAGTTCCAACTCTTAAAATAAAATGTGTGGAAAAAAAAGTGGCAGCTCTCATACAGCGGGAGGAACAAGGATCTGTTGAAGTTACGTTTGTGTCTCCCCCAAGAGGCAGGAGGCATTCGTGCGCCGACAAGACCTTCTTTCAGCGGGCGCTCCTGTCGGCCGCGTCCGCGGAAAGCAAAACAGCTACCGGCTGACCCTGGATTCCCTAAGCCCCCCACCCTCAGCTCGACTTGGTGGACCTCCTAATTATGAGATTTGATTTTCTATTTATGTTTCACATGACATATGTTGAAATCTGTCTTGATTCGTATCTTGCCTTGCTACTTTCATGCAACGCTAACGCAATGCAATTTCGGAATTGACATATCCCCCGCAGGCAATGAGGAATTGGGAGAGGGGGGAAAAAAAAAACCGAAGGATAACATCTCTCAAACTGTGAAGAGATGCCTATCCCCTTCCTATATTTTCACAGCAAAATGAACATGATTGTTATTCCCTTGCAGTATTTATTTGATCTTGTTACTTCTCTCCACGCCTACGCGGGAAACTCTGAACCCAACACCACCACCACTTCCCTACCGCTCATGTGCTCCCACCCTCTTCCGAGGTCGAACTAACCGAAAACATGCTTCCACCCTCTGATAAGTATCGGAGGGGACGGGCCACAAGATGACCGTGCGCCTCAGAAATGCTTCTATTTTTTTAATATGATTTTCCATCTTGGCCAGAAGATAAGAAAGGACTGAACAAACACGCCGTACGCGCCGTCGCTCGAAGGTCAAATGCTTTTCCAGTATCCCGCTCAGAAAGGAAAACTTTTCCGCTTCATTGAATACGACTTCACTTAATTGAGTCAAAAAGAATAATTTGGGTTTGACATGAGGTATGCTGTTTTTTTATAAGCTGCAGGGAATACTTCCACAGAACTGACTGACGCAGAGGCATGGAATGGAATTCGAGATTTGTGCTGATGGATGTCAAGGATGTATTAAAAGGATGTCTGCTAAAGGGGCACTTTTAATATTATGCTAAAAGAAATAAGACTTGAATGTTCCGTACCCATGGGCAAGGAAAAGCAGCACTCCAATGTTGCTTTAAAAAAAAAAAAAAGTGAATCTGACAACAGACGGCTGGTTTTGCAAAGACCATTCCAATCATCAGTCGAGATGGATGAACGGCACACAAATGGCACTCAATCATCTGGATTCTGCTAATTTCTTTAGATGATACATCTACGAAAATAAAATGTATCTGGATCCAAATGATTTTATTTTGTGCAGCCACTTGATGAAATAAAATTGAGTACATTTCACACGCTATTTTTTTTGTGTGTGTGTGTACAGTATTTTCATCTAAGTGACTTCGAAGTATTTTCTGTCTTTTTTTTTCTGTCATGGCTGTCGAGCAAGTGAGGTTTTGCATCACACATAATGAGATGCCCCCCCCCACCCCCCTGACAGTCGCAGTCATTTCAGGTCTTAAAATGATCAATGACGACCCTCTCTCCCCTCTGACCCTTATCCTATGGTCAAGCTCTGCATCTGGAAGAGACATTAGGGCCTTTTCAAACAGTTACGGGTGAGGACGTGACCGGACTCAAATCGTCACGTTACTGCCAAGCCACCAGAGTTGCTCACTTCCTCCGCAAGTTTTTCCATCCAGGGAAAAGTCAGTCATGGTTAGGTGATGTATGAAGCTAGCGGCAGGGTACAAATAGGAATGTAATGGCTGCGGGGGGGTTTTCCCCTTCTCGCATAATGTTCATTAGAACCATTTGGCCGGAGATAAAGTCTAACGGTTTATGCCTCTCCTGGATTGTGGATGAACGTGCTGCCGGTATGCGCATGTGGATACATATATACATACATAGCATTTAAGTTGTCTTTGGACAACTTAAGAATTCTTAACTTTTATCAGAAAATGTTATTAAACATGGTTGTCCTCTTTTCCAGTTGGTTCCAGAACTTTGAGTAGTATTCCGCTCAACCTGAAATTGAACCAATGCCTGATAGGGTTCGGTCGTCCGAGTGCTTCAAGCATCTATGAGGTCCGGTGAACAAGGGTTTACCTTCCAACTAAGCAAGCCACAGATGGCCTCCAACCTGATCATCTACTTCTGACGCCATTTGTCACACAGCAAACGAGAGGTACGTTCAACCCGGAATAGACTCCCGGTGTATTGGATTTCAGTTCTCCATGTGGCTCAATCATCTCCAGGGGTTACGGCACAGGAGTTACTTGTCCCAAGGGTGCTTCCAAATGAGCGCGTCGCAGATGACCAGCTCACTTCTGACACCATTTGTCGTGGAAGCCCGCAGAGAGGTACCTTCGGCTTGGATTCAAATGTGCGCGCATTGGGTTTCAGTCATTCAACGTGATAGAGCCATACGTACACAATAGCAATGACAGCTCGCCTGCTCGCTCTCTGCCCCCTCCCTCCAGAAAACACATCGTCGCTTTCACCAGCACACTCGCAGTCATTTTAGTGCCTCCCCCATCTCCAGTGTTGATGGCAGTCTTCCAAATGAGACCTGTACAGATCATCTCACAGCTGACCATAAATCCAACTTCTGGCACATTTGTCATTAATAAAGTGTGAGGAGCAGGACCATCGACTCTGCGATTTGAACCCAACTCCTGTACACTGACCAGGGTACCGCAGAGCCAGAAATGGTTTCTATCCATCCATTCATCCATTTTCGACCGCTTATCCGAGATCGGGTCGCGGGGGCAGCAGCTGTAGCAGGGAAGCCCAGGTTTCCCTCTCCCCAGCCACTTCTTCAGGCTGTTCCCGGGGAATCCCGAGGCGTTCCCAGGCCAGCTGGGAAAAATAGTCTCTCCAGCGTGTCCTGGGTCATCCCCGGGGCCTCCTGCTGGTGGGGCGTGCCCGGAATACCGCACCAGAAAGGCGTCCAGGAGGCATCCTAATGAGATGCCCGAGCCACCTCAGTAGGGCTCCTCTCGGAGAGGAGGAGAGCGGGTCGATTCTGAGCCCCTACCGGATGACCAAGCTTCTCACCTTATCTCTAAGGGAGAGCCCGGACACCCTGTGGAGAAAACTAACTTCGGATGCTTGTATCCGGGATCTCGTTCTTTCGGTCACGACCCACAGCTCGTGACCATAGGTGAGGTTTACAACGTAGATCTACCGGTAAATTGAGAGCCTCGCCTTTTGGCTCAGCTGCTTCTTCACAACGACAGACCGATACAAAGTCCGCATCACAGCAGACGCTGCACCGACCCGCCTGTCGATCTCTCGCTCCGTCCTGCCCTCGTTCGTGAACAAGACCCCAAGATTCTTTAATAGATTTGGTTTCTATCGTGGCAGGTAAATCGCATAGAAAGCAATAGTGATACCCTGCTCCATGACACAGTTCGCTAATCTCTCCCCAGAAATGGTCTTTAGGATGGAGCGCACTTTCAGCATGTCTCACAAGACAGCAAATTTGTAAATAAAATGTGAATATGGCGGACAAAAGAACTGTGAAAAGTTCTGATCCCCAGTTAGGGAGAACAATCGCTAAGCGCATTGAAAAGAAAATAAACAGCAAATGACTCATTCACCTCCAACTAATGAGTATTACAAATAAAATAAGGCGCTGGCTCAGAAGAAAAACTGAGTAATGTTTCCGCAAATTAAGTCCAGTGACTTGAGGATCGTAACCATATCCAAGTAGCTGCAATCTTTCAGATTCTTCCTTCTCTAAATGCCCTCAAGCAAAACAAATGAGTGTATTTTCCAAAGCTGTCGAGGTTTTATTTCGCTAATAAAACCTTTCGTTGTTGCCGTGCCTTGTTAAAACCCTGATAAAAAGTTTTCTTGGTGATCTAAAGGCGTTTGCCGTCCAGTACGTCCTTACGACTTATAACGCAAAGCAGTCGCTTTTGATGCGCTTGTTGCGATGGAGACCTATTTGCAGGCATGTGTGTGATCTCGCATGTCGCGGTATAATTGATCAACAATTCTTTTGTTGCTGGAAGCCAAGGATCTCCCAGGAACAGTCTCCCACAACAAAGCATACTCAACGCCGGATATGTAACCACAGACACACAACACACAGTTTCAATTAGGGCTTCATATTAAGCCCCCAGCAGGAGATCTAATTGCAAACGGTGTACCAGAGTGTCTTGGACCGGGGGGGGTTAACGGGAGGAAAATTTGCCCACATTATGGCCATTGGCAGCGATTGAAGGACCACCGTAATGGTTTCAAATGTGTTTGTGAATTTAGTGCATATACGACGCAGCCAAGGCCAAGAAATTTTCAAAGCATTCTTAGAGCTTGACATCAACACTGACACAAAGGGATGTTTAGTGTCAAATGGGTCGGAAGCGTGTATGAGGAGTCGGCTCGGGGGATCGACGGTGATGTCACAAAGGCAATTAGGATTAGTCTTCATTTCAGTCCACTCAGGAAGTTTTCGGTTTCCTTTTGTCGTTATGCCCGATTGTGAGAAGTTTGCCTGAAAGGTCTTGGATGGGCTAATTAGGAAATAAGGTCAGATAACTTTCAGCACAGATATGTAGAAATGTGTGTGAAGGTCCAATTTCCACCATCATAACTTTCTTATTTTCTCTGCAAGTAACTCTTGAAGTAACCTTGGTACAATTGAATACCATTTACATGCAAAACCAAATTACTGAGTAACTTGACTCGAGGGACAACGATTCGTTTTGTCTATGACGTTTTGTTTGGGGTTATGAATTGGCGCTCAACCAGTTTGACCATCAAACATCAGTTCTGAGGCTTTACTGAAATAGTTGATGGAGAACAGTTTTGTTCCAAAATCGTAAGATCGACAACTGTGGCTCATAGAGTACAGAATCGAATGCTATACCTGCGAGACGTTTCCGCTCAGCTACCTCAGTCACCTTGCGTTAGATCTCTTCAGGACAAAGACAAGCAATTCCTGAAAAAAATATTACAGCTTCATATCTCTATTTCTTGATGACAAAGACGAATGCAGCTGAAGCATTCCTTGGGAGTTTGAAGAACATAAATAAACGGTATTTACGACTCAGAAGAAACACGCTCACTGAATAGAAATGTGAAGCGACATCAAGAACATTCTATTAACGACTTCACATTTCATCCAAACAAGCAGAGTTGTGTCGAGAACACCGCCCCACCCCCGCCCCAACCTGACCGTGAATCATCCAGCTCTTTTATTGCACCACCAAAATGGGCTCGCTTTGCGTCTGTGTGTGAAATATCGTAAACATTGCATGAAAACCGCAACAAAATCACTTCCATGCCTCTCACTCTTGCTTTCATTGTTTCCTCACTCATGGCGACAGAGATGCTTTCTTCCCAATTAAGCCCACACCGAGAGGTGGCGTTTAATATTCATAGCCGCTGTGAATGACAGGGGAGTGATGATCATCATCATCATATGAGGGAGGAAAAGCAATTACAGTCACCGCGACCATAAAGCGTCATTGCAGAAATCCCAACCGCAAACACTCACTTTGCGCAGACACAAAGAGGTGTGCTTGCGAAGGGAAGGGGCTGCATTTCCAGAAGGTGCTCCCTTAGTTTTTTTTTTTTTTTTTTGGTCAATGGAAGTGCTTTTTGCCAACTTCCCCCCCTCCCCCCAAAAAAAAGCTGTTCAATAAGCACTTCAACTAAGTGCTGGCGCATGTTCTTGACTCTGATCAGTGTTCAATCTTTTCACCGTTGCTCCAGAAGCGACTCTCCAGTCTGAAGCGTTAAACAGGAGAACGGAGTCAATTCCAAAAACCGCTGCATGCTAATGACTTGTCTGATGACAATGAAACGAAGGCCACATGCAAACGAGTTCGGGCACGCCTATTTGCATGTGCGGTCGCAAAGACCTGCAAGATTTTTCTGTGGAGTCTACCCCTACTTGCTAGGAAAAACTCACCTTTTTGTGTTTTGTCTTGTTTTTTTTTTTCTAAAAGCGATCTAAAATGCCACCTACATGTACGCAGGCAATTTTGGCGCATTTTTGGGGGGGAGGGGGAATCAAATAATCTATAATCAATTTTCAAAGGGTAATTTTGTAAGGTAAGTTTTAAATGATATTAAAGCCTTTAAGATTGTAAACCAAACACAAACTTTTTCAGCATAAGAACACATTTGAAAAAAACTTGCTGCATCAGCGATGACATTGATTAATACATTTGCATGAACATGAAAAAAAAAACCCACAGGGGACTTTTACTACCGCAAACATGAATCGAAAAGCATCCTGTCAGAAAGTGTGCCAGATTGTCATTGATCAAATAAAAACTGGTCGTGAAAGATAATTAGTTACTCAATGAACCTTCAATACTTTTTTTTTCACAAAAAATACCAAAATGCAAGATGGAGTTTTGATATAAACATATAAACTGTAAACAGGGTCCACTAAAACTGCATGTTCTGCTGTTTTGACAAACAAACCATCCAATTTATCCCATAGGGATACAATAGTAAGCCCGATCCCACCAAATTAGATGGCAAATCGCTGCGTTGTTGTGGTAAAATACCGCGCAGCATGTTGCTCGGGTTTGCGTGCGAGTTAGCTGCCACAGGACTCCCCAGTTTTTCGGAGCTGTGCGGTCATGTTATTGTAAAAAATGTACCAGTCGGAACGTAATAGTGCTCAACTTCAAATTCCCTTGAGAACATGTTGCTCTGTGTGAGCATCCGCTCGAATGCGGGAGGAGAGTGGAGTTTTCGGGGGCCATGATTTATAGCGCTCTGCAGGTTATTACTCATTTCAAACTGAATTTCCTGCCTGTGTGATTGCATCCTTCCGAAATGCCCTTGACAGAATGGAAAGCACAACCGATGTTCCATGTCTAAAGACAGACTTTCTACTTTTTTTTTTTTTAAAGAAAGAGGGTGGGGGCACTTTTGATTTTGCGGCAATAAATTACTCCCTTACAAGGCGAGTTGATTGGCGCATGAAGACAATGGGCAATCCATTCTTCCATTAGAGAAACCATCTGCAAATGATTTGAGGCTATCGCGGAATGTCATCCCGTGAAGAATTATTTATGGGTCAAAAATGGAATGACTGATGGTCCAGTGATTTAGGGGGCTGTGACGGCCTCTAGTTTTGACCTTTGAGCCATCTCCAAACAGATCGTGTTTCACAGAGAAGTGCTGAAACCAAAACTGACAACACCAAAAAAAAAATTAAAAAAAAAAAAGAATGAAAATGGTGATTGGACCGTTTGTGAGCCAAGTCCAGTTTCACAGGGAAAATTTGGAATTGCATCAGAGGTTAAGCCATGAGAAGTAGCCGCAGTGATGGAACCCTCACGTAACTGGTGACTTTATTTGCAATTACAGGCTCGTTTCGCATTTGAGAAACAAGGCGGCCTGCTGCAAAGTAACGCCATTGTGTGCATGAGGCCTGCAGACGTGCACTGACCAACTCTTAAAATAATCACAGAGTGGAAGCTCAAAATTCAAACTCCCCCCCTCCCTCTGCTTGCACGGTTTGGGATTGCGCAACATTTTTGTGGTTGAACCAGCACAAAGCATGAAATCCTTGTAATGGAACATTTCATATTGTACAACTATTTGCATTTGTGTACCTCCACGGCGAAACCATCACACTTGGCACGACTTTTTTTTTTTTTAAAGTAATTCTAGTTCGTCTGATCAAGAACACGAAAAGTGGAGGGATTAGCCTGACAATGAGTGTTCCCCTTGCGATCCCTCTTGAATCCTAGCCCAGTTTTCTGTCTGACTAATTACCCATGTTTGAAATCCCCTCCTGGCTAGACCTTCGAGATGCACGTTTCCATGTTGAAATGTCTGAACTCTTGGTCAAGATAACGAACGGCGCAGGTTAATTTGTCGTCAAAGATTTATCTCAGGCTTTCTCGACTGGAACGAGTAAACTTTTCCACGACGTCACTGAAAGCATTAACTCAGAGTAGTACATAACTTTATTATTTATTTGTTACTTGCTTGTTACAGTGACGATTAAAGTTAAGAAAGTTTCAAACTATTTTATTTTAATATTTTTTAAACGAATTAGGCGGTTCAAATAAGTTTCCTTAACCGGCTTTTCCACTTGTCTGACCATTAACAAACATTTAATTTAAAACATTGTGGAGGGAGCTGATAAAAGCTTTACTTTGGCAGCACTTTGACCCTGGAAGAGATTAATTAATTAGATTTCATCTGATTTGCAAGGGTGAATTTGTTCCAAACAAAATTGGTGGTCGAAAGCATTGCGTTCAAACCAGGGACATCGCTTCGAGCGCAACAGTAGTACATATTAAATCTTGTTTTCTATGTGCCAATTAGTTTTAATGAAAGCTCGACCAAAAGTCTGCACTTCCATCAGCGTTCAATTAAATAATAAGCAAACATCTGTGTGCATGGTTTCACGGTGTAATGTACCGTACGGGTCAGGTCAAAACATACCAAACATGAAGCCAGACAGGAGAGCATGAAGGCCAGCTCAAGACACACGCGCGCACACACACACACACACACACACACACACACACACACACACACACACACACACACACACACGCACAGACGTATTGTGTGAGAATGGCATTCCATTCCATGTGTCTAATTTGCCAACACATTACAGATAGAATGGCCTTGTATGACCCCAAATAAGGGCCTAATGTCCCGCTATTGATTTTCCCTCCCTTGAATTGTACCTCAGTAATGGCTACATGTCTCTGAAAGCAGAAGGAACAAGTGGCAGAAAGTCAGCGATGAGAAGAAAGCAACCCGGAGAGAAAAAACACCATTTGATGCTACACGCGTGCGCTTCCTGACATTCATCGAAAGCTTGAAGAACACATAGGCGGAGAGGGCTTAGACAGCAGCGTCTACACTTCTCAGAAGACGATAAGGTACAATATATCATATCTTGGAGTAATAAGTCCGTGATTATGGTGTGTTTTCTTCAGGCGTTATTGAAGAGAAAATATCTCTGGTTCTTTATCAACATCTGTTTCCGAAGGGTGCTCTATCACCGGTATCTTCTTTTATTGAAGCAGTCGGCTTCTATCGGTCCGTGGAAAGCAGCCTCCGTGTGTACGCTTTTTTTTTTTTTAAACCTCACCTTGCTGCATATTTATGCAATTGTATTCTCACACAGAGAAATTTGCCACAGAACAGTCCAACAGTGGCATCTCCTTTGCTGCAGCAGGAAGGTTAAATGCCAAGGCCAGCAGCTGCTAACAGTGCGATCAAAAGTCTGTCGTTCCCTTTTCTGATCTTTGCAAAAGCGATGCATGAATCACGTCAGGGACAAAAGCACCGATTACAATGACAATTTCTTGACTGACCACGGTTAAAATTACCCATCAATTACTCAGTTGTGACTTTTGAAATAATCTATTGAATGGAAAGCCTGAACTCTGATTGTTACGAGTCCCAAACCCTTGGAATCCCGGATAACAAAATGATTTTGGCCGTGCCTATACGGCTGAGAGAAAACAGGTAATGTGGAGGAGTGATGTTTCCTCTCTTTATTACAACAAATGAATAAATCAGTTCAAATGTATTATGCCGTTTTATACAAAAATAGGTTTTCCTAATTCTACAACTTGTCGTTTTCAATCATTATTTGAACATCAACATTTATAATGGCTTCTTAAATACAGTGATCCCTCGCTACTTCGCGGTTCGTTTACCGCGGCTTCAGTGCATCGCGGATTTTTTTCAAACATAAAATTTGATTTCTGCAAGGGACACAGATTGCTTGACTGGTTGACATTGCGGAACATTGTACACTTCTTTTCAACTGACTCAGTCATAACAATATGGCAGAACCCAATGTCCTATTTTTGTGCCTGCACTGTTTTCCAACCATTTCTGTTAGCCCTTGCTCAGATGAATATGTGAAACAATCTGTCTGGCCATGTCAGGTTGCCCTAACTCTGCAATATTTGCTAAGATTAAATCCTAATAGGTAAACAAGCAGGAGATATCATTTTTATGTTGAGTAGTATTCAACACTGGAACCTGACTTGGGCGAGTTGCAATTTTGTCGTCCTGATAGAGTTTTACGATAGCCAGTGTTTTTGACCTTGGCCTCCACAGGCCTGAACAGAATTTTACTGCAGCTCAAGAGGGTTATGTAGTAGCCTATGTATCAGCGCCGTAAAAAAACAATATGCCGGATGGCTTACGGGACACTCAGTACAGTGTGTTTGACGGTGTGCACTCAGTAAGCGTTGTCTGTGTGCATGCGTGTGCCAAGCTTTATATTGAGGAGGGGTATGAGGTGCAAAGCTGCCTCTAACAACATTAAGCGTAAGTTCCAATGACCCCTAAAAGCTTGTGTAAGGTCGTAATATTTGGACAGCCAAGTCCAATTTAGCCAGTCGTATCTCCATCTGCTTGGCCGGTGTATTTACCTCAAGCTGGAATTGAAAACCGAGACAGGACAGCTGTATGCATTTAGAACAACTCACGCTTCCTCAGCATTGCCGCCATGCCAGTTTTAGTTTGTTTGTTCTATGCACCAAATAGTGTGCCTCGACTGCCTTCAGTGCCTGCAAACCCCTGCAGATCAACTCATTAACTAATTCCAACCTATATTTCCGATGAGATGTGAAAGAAAGTTGTGACTTTTGACAGCATATCTATCTTATAAGGTCATCGCAATCAAATGAAAAATACAGAACAACCCAACGGACTCTATGTACGCATCATTTCCTCATGTGGTGTACGCAGGCGCGCTAACATCCGGTCGCTAGTATGAAACTGAGTGATTGCATCAAACTCTTGAAAATGTACTCGCAATCGGCAGAAATGGCATATCGCACTAACTGCAGGATGAGAATAGATGCTCTCATGAAGCTTCGTGCAGAGCGGCCAACTTCATCGCCTCTTTTATAGCCACCGAGAAGAGATGGAGTGAGAAAGCGCACGGCTTCGTGACTCGCCAGAGAGCCAAGCATAGAGAAACACAGAGAAAGACGGGCAGACCAACTTTGTGGATTCGATGTTGCAATAGTAAAATTGTCTCATCAAATATAAAAACTTTCTTTCTCCTTTGTAGCACCAGCGCATCATTGCCAGTGTCAACAAAAGCTCACATGGAAACGTTACCCCAAAATGGGGTTTGGTTTGATTTTATTTCCTCATGATAAACTCTCAGAAATTAATGTGCCACTTACAGCATTGAAATGATGCACCACTATTTATTATCAGTTACCTCAGCACTTTGCAGTGTACACATGAGACCTCTATGTGTGACAAACAAGCCCTGTGAACGATGATGTACGACTTTTGTTACACGCAGGCACTTTGTTGGTCAGTTCATCAAATTAAACATTTAAATTATGCGGCACAATAAAAGCAAGTTCAACCTGCTGCCGCCGCTGCATTTTGCCGTGGGCAGCAATTACACGGATGTACCTGTCATAGCCGTAGACAATGAAACCCAAATTATGTGCAGGACACACTGAGGTGGACGGAGACTTTTTTTTGCGGGGGGGGGAATAAACTGATCATTAAAATTTGTTTTCATGCTCCTTACAGCAAAATTCTTCTCACAACACTCATCGAGACCCGACACTATTTTCTCGGCGTAATTGCTCGTAATTAACTCATCACACAACAAATAACAAGCTTTTCGTGGTCATTACTTAGAGCAGGGGTCCCCAACCTTTTTTGCCCCACGGACCGGTTTAAGTCAGACAATATTTTCAGGGACCGGCATTTAAGGTGTGGCGGACTAATACAACAAAATAATATGGTATGAGCTGCATGAAAACTGTGGTGTTTTCGAAATATAATAATAAACACAGGAGCGTCTAATGTGGTCGCAACACTCTTATCGCTCTGGTAATGTTTAATGCCTTCAAAATACGATACAACGCAAATTCAAAGTGCATGAAAATGACGACTCACCACAGCCCCGAGCTTGATTTTCTGCAATCAGACAGTCCCATCTCGGGGTAATAGGAGACAATGACACCTCAAGTGTGCGGTTTATGTCGAGTCTACTTCGTAATTTTGTTTTAGTCGCTGTTGCTGCAGAAACTCCACACCTCACACAGGTAGGAAGTCGGAAATAGCAACAGTGCTATTGTGGCGATCTCAGAGTATTCAGCCATAACTTTGATCCAGTTGTTACTTTCGAACGTACTTTTAAGGCCGCCGTCATTTGCGATCTCCAAGCAGCTTTTTTACTCATTTTGCGGGCTTCAGCGTTTTGTTTATGAGCGTCATCGGTCACCTGACCGAGAAGTGTGCCTTGACGTCAGTCAAGCGTGACACAGACGGGTGTAACAGAGAATCCGGTAATTTTTCAAAATAAAACATATTTCGTATTCCGAAATAAATAAAACGGAAATAAGGCAAGTTCTTTCTGTGCGGCCCGGTACCAAATGCCCTGCGGACCGGTACCGGTCCGCGGACCGGCGGTTGGGGACCCCTGACTCAGAGGACCTATGTTGCGAATGTAGCATATTTTCTGCATGCGCTGTTTACTTTGCTGACAGTTTATTTGGAGGATTGGTTTTTTTTGTTTTTTTTTTGTATTCCGTTCGGAGCGCAGAAGGTCAGCCACTCAAAATGATTACACAACAAGTTGGCAGAGGTGGCGTCAAATCCCCTGGATAGGTGTGTTTACATAGTTGTGAAATACGTGACACGTTTTGAGCTGCTGTGAGCACACAAGTGTCACACACAATATACAGTATGTTATGAGTTACAACTGTTGACGCCACTGCTGCCAACTCAGGTGTTTTAGCCCCAAAGCATCATAACGTAAAAAGAAATGTGCCTCTGCTCATGTCAGAGTATGTGCGTGAAAGAAAGAATAGCAATGTAGTACGTGATGGAAGAATGTGTGGTTTAAAGAAAAAAAAAGTGACTGCTGTGCCATTTTCCGGGGGCCGTGTGACATTTCTGCTGAGCGCTGGTCACAAATGGCGTTCGCACGTGTGACAGCCACGCTGACCCCGTCGGTCAATCTAACCGCCGTCACTGCTGACGTTTTACTTTCAGAGCAGGTTACCGTTGCAAATTCAAGGCTGACATCACCACATTTATCATCGTGTACAGCATGCGCCATCAGCCGAGACATCACGTCTTATACACAATTTTCCTGTTGCTTCCAGTCACCAATAACAAAAAAAATGTATATTCGGTGCATACAGCAGTGGCATGCTGTGTATTTTGCATTTCATTCATTTTTGGTTGTTTGTTTGTATCATAGTATATACTGTACATCAGTCGTTTGAGTCATGTGTGTCAATTGAAGTAGATTTAAAAAATGAAGTCCTGTCATGCCTTCCGATGTGGAAATGGGGAACCACACTCACCGATGCACTTTCAACATTTTATTAAATGTAACAAGGAGCTGCTATCTCAGTCAACTACTGTAAATCCACCTGATTGAAGCTCCTCACATCATTCACTGGACCACACCCTTTAAAAGGGAAGTCAACCAAAATTTTCTTGACAGTAATATGTTCTATGCACCTCCACGAGTCTATTTTTGGTTTGATGAATATGAGTTAAGCACCAAGTTCCACCCGTTTTTAGCCATCTTAGAGGGCGGCCATTTTGCCACTTTCTGTCAACTGAAAATGACATCCCAGTTGCGCAGGGCTCAGGTAACGACCAATCACGGCTCCCCTGTTTTCTGAAACTGAGCCATGATTGGTCGTAACCTGAGCCTTGTGCAACTGTGACAGAAAGTGGCAAAATGGCCGCCCCCTGAAATGGACAAAAACTAGCCGATTTTACTGCTTAATTCATTTTCCACATACACAATATGAAATTTGACATTTCTCAAATATTGTCAAGAAAGAATTATTTTGGCAAATGGAGCACAGTCCGCCATGAGTATATATCGTCAAATACAACACAACACCTACAACCAGCATTTTAGAAATATTACAGTAAACTATTGTTGGTCTTGTACATTGACAGCGTATAATGCGGCTTTGAGGGTGTGTTTGCAAAGTCAAATAAAGGGAAGAATACAAATTTCTGCATACCCTCCACCCGGTGTTGAATATGAATCAGTTGATGTTCCCAGTAACAAGCTGGCATCCAAGCCAAACAGATGACGGATGAAGTACCAACTGGCTATTCCTCTCCTCTCATCCTGCCTTTTCGCCAATATATTTATTTGATTTATCATATTCTTCTGCTCCTAACAAAGCTTCACTCACTCAACTCCTCTTCTTCAAACATTTTATTCGTTTCTTCATTTTTTCCCCCTTCACTATTAAACATCGGAATCAAAACTCATCTTCTTTCTCATCAAAAGAGCTTTTTTTTTTTTTTTTTTTTGCTTTTTCATTTCCCGATTCTCTTGAGTTTGGACTTGATTCGAAATGGCATCCTAACTGAAGAGGAATGATGGCTTCATTCAAAACTTTGCCAGTAAACAGTTGGCACTGCTCTTGATGAGTAACTGCATTCCGCACTGAATGGGATCACCCGTCACACACGTCACCATCTGACCTCAAGTGCTAATTGAAAGACTTGAAAACATTTCATTGGGAGACTTGGAGGTCACATATCATGCTTCAATATCCCCAACAGCAGCTTTAAAATGTTTTTTTTTTTTTAAAGATGTTTCCACCATGTTTCACCCACCTCACCCTGGACCACAGAGTCTCTGCGCCAAAGACAGAATGAAATCCCTTAAATCTATTCGCCCCCTTGAGTACTTTGCTAGAAATAACACTCTTTGCCGTAATCCAATTTGAGTACAGTCATATGTCATTTTCTTACTCACACAGACAATCAAGAATTAGGAGGATGTCTTCGGGGTAAATGCAAGGTAAAGAAATTAAAGTAATGGAGGCAAAAGTCGTTCACATGGACCCCATCAACTCGCCACGTGCGCCTGAAGCCATGATTTCACCACTGTTGGCTTCAATTAACATGTCGTATTTAAAGAAAGCTTATCTCCCCTGACAAAAATCCGAAATTCGCAGAGGAGGACTAAAATCCTTTCTTTGAAAGATAAAAATGATAAAAAAAGAAAATTAGTTGAGGTGTCACTGCTATTTGTTTTCCTTTTATCCGTCCCTGAATTGCTCCAACAAACATGATTAGTTCCCGAGCTTTGATAAGTGACCGCTGGGCTTAAAGAATGGGAGAAAACAAAGAATAAAAAGGGGGAAAAAAATGATACCCATCAGAGTCGTTTATAGCTCTGACCTTTCATTGCACAGCCCGCACACTTTATTATCCCTCTTTGCGAGTGAGGACTCATTTGGGATGACAGTTTACTGTGGCATGTGGAATTCTTCATACGCATCCTCGTGAGCCCTGACGCACATTCCGGCCTTGATGGGCGTCGTTAATTTGGATACCGTGAGCGGGGTATGACATCATGAGTCAGGCGACGGTAAACACGCTTGATTGCTGGACAGTTGACACTGCCAAGAGTGTGGGTGTCAGTGTTGGTGGTCCACAGTGTCCTGCTTAGGGCACAGCAACTGAAAGGAACAAGTACAGCTCAGTCTCTCTGCTTAAGGCCAACAAGCTTGTTTTTGAGTGCTGGACTGATTGGGGCATTTGGGGATGTTGTGTTTGTTTGAAATGAGGCCACTCTCATCCACCTGGTATGGCCACCCTGGTTTTAGGCTGAGGATGAAGTTGCATCTGGTGGTTAAACCTCGAGAACAAAGCAAAAATTCATTCGGTGCCCAAGCTCGTAACTCAATTTCTCGTATAAATAAAGTGAAGCTGAGTACATTTGGGTCAGTTTTCCCGGTTAAAAAAAAAAAAGATTTGATGTTTTTTTTTAAAAAGAAAAACACACATTTTTACATTATCTAAATAAGTAAATAAATACAGAAATAAATAAATAAACTACTTTAATATATTGCTGGCCCGGTGGTCCAGTGATTAGCGCGTTGACCTCACAGTGCAGAGGTACCAGGTTCAATTCCAGCTCATGGGTTTTCTCCGGGTACCCTGGTTTCCTCCCACATCCCAAAAACATGCATGGCAGGCTGATTGAACACTCTAAATTGTCCCTAGGTGCGAGTGTGAGCACGGATGGTTGTGCCCTGTGATTGGCTGGCAACCAGTTCAGGGTGTCCCCCACCTACTGCCCTGAAGACAGCCGGGATAGGCTCCAGAACCCACCGCGACCCTTGTGAGGATAAAGCGGATCGGAAAATGGATGGATGGTTTTATAAATTGTTGTTACTGCATGTATTGTTTTCTCTGGAGGGCTGAACAATTAACCAAATTCAAATTGATGTACAGGAATACAGTTTTCATATCGTAAAGGCTGTAACATGAGCAAATGCAAAAAACGCGACGAGAGAACTGTGAGGCAAGATCAAGAATGTCAAGAACAAACATGCACACGGTACATGAGTCGTGAGCAAGGCTGAATAATGCAACATCGAGCTGTGGGCGTGGTAGTCTTTTTAAAGGCTGAAGATGAAAACACAACGCAGGTGCGGCACTGGAGGGAACTCCCTCCGATCCCGCATCTACTAAAGGACAAACAAACAGAACCATGACAATTTTGGTTGTGGGGAGAAAGACAGAGAGAGAGAGAGAGAGAGAGAGAGAGAGAGAGAGAGAGAGAGAGAGAGAAAAAAGAGAGAGAGAGAGAGAGAGACTTACATACAACACAAAGAGAGAGAGAGAGAGAGAGAGAGAGAAAGACTTACACGCAACACGCACACAAATCCTAAAATAAATTTTCCTGACCTTTTGTAAAAACTTAAAAGCACAAATAGTATAACATGGTGGCGTTCATCTGACTATTTTTACAACTGGATCCTAACCTATACCTCCAATTACCAAGTATCTTCTTTCATCCATAGCTTACCAAACAAGTGTAACATATCTGGAAGGACTTTTGTCTTAAGGTCCCCAGCCAGGTTAGTTCAACAGCTGCTTGCTTGTGTTGCTGTGTTCTGCTTGCATTTACATGGGCGTGTAATTGTTGAATTTAGCAGTGTGTTCATTCATTACTGGCTGCTTACCTCCATGGTCCCTCTCCTCATCTCTCTACATTAGCTCTGACAGTAATGACTTGCCAGGCCTAACCTCTTAACTGGCCTGATGCACGCCTGTGGCAAACCCACTCTGGCCACGCGGCCAAAATGGAAACCTGCTGCTTAACTTTTTCCCCTCCGGCTCCCTTGTGACCTTCTCCATCGGACATTTCTGGCGGTCAGACGAGTCAGAAATTCAACAGGATATTGAAATGTGATTATTTGCATAACTCCAAAATTACCCATGAGGCAAAACCTTTAATGTGGAATGGAAAAGAATAGCCTGTTCATCTACTGAAGTTTTCTTTAACATTGGTAAATTTGCATTGCTTCTTATTCTGTGGCGCGTTTTGTCCGTTTATTTTGACATAAACGCAGTCCTTGACCAAATCAAATTCCAATCAACACACACTCAAAAACAAGACACGCAGCATATTATTTGTTCTGTTTTCCCAAGAAACAAATCTGTTGGAATACAAAAATGATGCGTATTTGTGTCCAAACCACAGTGGATTATATTTTTACATTATCAGCCACACGCTGCAGATTTGTGGGTTATATTCACCAAGGACTTTTATGCTTCTAGAGCCCCTTTACCCTCAGTCTGTCCAGAGGGTGGAAAAGATACACAAGTACAGCTATGTGATTTCTGACTGGACTGCAGAGATAAGCGAGCCCAAATAAATCTGCGCCCCTCCAAATAGGTTCCAGTGACAGTCCAAATAAAGAGGTTTTGGTTGGCCAGCCAGATGACTGACGTCTTGGTGCAGTTCCCGCCTCACTGAGCAGCGGATAAACCTCAGCTTCGACGCCGCTATAATAGACTCTAGCGTGTGCACAAGCAGCCAGCGTGCTTGCACTAAACATGCATGAGGCCACACGACAAGCTTTGAAACAGCATCTATTCAAACATTACATAAATCAGGGATGGGCGACTGGTGGCTTGAGGGCCGCATTCGGCCACACTGAATGGTGCTTTGATTTATTTTTTTTATTTTTCAAGAAATAAATATGGGGACTCGGCGGATGGTTATTATAAGCATTATTCCTTTACTCGAGTATAAAGCCCGTATTCTAGCAGCTCGGCACCCACGGATTCACTTATTCACAGATTTTTTTTTTTTTTTTACATTTTCAATTGTTTATTTATTTATTTATTTATCAACAAAGAAAGGAATAAGACTGAGCGAAAACAGGGCATTAACTACAACCAAACTAATGGGACAGCGACATACACCTGGACAAGGCACGAGTGACTTGAGGGAGCTGATTGGTTCACACAAGGAACAGGGCTGACGTGAACAGCTGGAGACAAAAAAAAAAACGAATGAGTTGACAAGACATAAAAAAGCGACACATGCTAAACGTGAAACAAAGCTAAATCAAATCAAAACAAAGTCAACAAAAACATAAATCATGACAGACTAGTCAACTAGCCAATACAAACCCTAACCTGCCAAGAAGAGACACCAGGCCCAGTGACACGACCGTGATCCCGGACTACCCGCCCATCTGCTGGCCAGGCCAATGCAGTACACTGGAAACCACAAGCAAACTGAGGTTGGCACTGTCTATCTATGCTTGAAGCTCATTCTCCGCGGTAGCTGGCGACCACTCTGCCCTCTTTGACCACCTGTTCACCGCCGACATCACTATTCATCACAATCTGCTAAAATACACAGTTGCGACCGGGGGCAAAGGAGTGAAAGGAACCAGAAGGTGAAAGAGGAAGGAATTTGCCATGGCTTGAAAGTGGAGAGATGTTATCAAATATCAAAGATTTCATCAGAGCTTGCAGACTTCTGTACCTAATCCTGGCACCCGACTTGAAATCATTGCAATCATTCACTGGCCGCAAAGAAAAGGCATCCAAAAAAAGGCACCAAAGTCGCCTTTTTGTCATACTGAAGACAGCCATGAGGAAAATTAAGCCCCCGTTTCAATGCCAGTGTCGTACTGAGCAGAATAATGCCCCTCGAAGGAGTTGCCGTTGTTTGAACGTATCTTAACTCCCCATAGTTAATAAGTTGTCTTCCTTAAAGAGCAAACTTGTTAAAAGTGACTCAACAGAGTCTAGCAAAAGCAGCATGCACAATTTTAGCTTTGTGTTTAAAAAAAAAAAAAAAAAAGGGGGAAAAAAAGAGGACGAAAATGTTTGTACGAAATTATCTCAAATTGACTCTTCTCTGCGGGAAAGGCATCACGAAGAAAATGAGTGAAGTCGATCAATGACGGAGAACTTTTAAACTCTACTTGCAATGTCCCCCTTAAATGCCATCATTTTGACAGAATCGGCCATGGAAGCAGCCTTAACTGAAAGCGTGCCATTACAGCAGCAGGCATAAAACACTTAAACGGCTCCCATTTCCTCCAAATGAGGGTCTTGTTGAAGGACCAATGGGGTGGCCGTGCATGCAAACGACACGTGTAACGTAAACACGTGCACCCCTGAGAGGTCCGCTCTTCATTAATGTGGTTGTTCTAATCAAATTAGCCGTGCAGCCTGCTGAGATTGCGGCTGCTCGGGTCATTCCCCTCGTTACTTTTCAACTTTTTGCGCACGTTTATGAATAACTGCGAGTGCAGCACGATCCGTTAGAGTCACTGAGATTTCAGTATTGCCTCTCAAACACATGTATGTGTTTAGCCTTAAAAAAAAAAAAAAAAAGCATAATGGTTGACATCTGCACCAGGCATTCTAAAGTTATTTCAGATATACACACGTGGGCAAAATTGTTGGCGCCACTAATGAAAGAAAAAAAAAATCGTGGTCGCAGAAATAATTTGAATCTGACAAAAGTAATTACAAACCCAATTCCAGTTTCATGCAGAGATGGCATTTGCAAAGAGTTGTTTTTGTTTTCTGTAACGTCTGCCCAATGGCAGAAGCTCAGACAGCCGATTTCCGGGGCGGAAGGTGTCTCTGAAGGCAGAATCCCAGCCAGCCTTACTATTTCTGGTTGTTCTCATCTCTTCAGCATTTATTTTTTTTGAAACGCTATCTGCTAGCGAACAAGAGGCACAACGACCGTCGGCAGTCATTGTTTTAGGTCCTCTGACCAAGACTTCACCGGGTAAGACAAGGTCAGTGAACATGAGTATAAAATTAAAGGGTGTATCCTGTCTGCTATTTTTGTCACATTGAAAGTATAGTTTTAAGAGCACATGATCCATAAAAAAAAATGTTTTTAAAAATCAGCAGCCAAAGACTTAGAACTATCTACCAGTGAGATAAAACACAAGGAAGGGAAGACATACGTCACATTGACGTTACCGATTCAACGGAAAGCTCTTTCTTTACTCTTGCATATCATGTCCTATTCCAGCAGACTGTTAATTACCTCTTGACGATAATGTGGTCTGCACCCTGAAAATAACCCTGCAAAACTCCAGCTGCTTGGCGATTGCTCACCAGGGTGCCTCCCGGCAGCGTTTGTTTTTTGTTTCGGTTCTCTTTTTCGGTGAGGAGAGGCGGTAATGTGCTGCGCGTGCTGCGGAACTCCGAGGGGCAGCCCTGGTCAATAGAAGCAATACTCGCTCCTCCAGGGAGAGGGGCGGCTTTCATTTGTTTTCATCACCCAAAAGGATTTTGTGGGCGTTTGAAAGCAGCATTCATTTGTTTGCTCTGATTTCTGGCCATCAAGCAGCCGGGCCATTCAGCCATACTTTGGAAGTAGATTGCCTGGGAGCACAGCAAAGGGAATCATGTTGGGAAATGAATGAGTTATCGAATGCCTTTTGCTCTGTTTTGTCCTCACTCCCATAATTACCGACTTAAGTGAATTAAAAAAAAATCATAATAATCATAATAATGAATAAGAACGAATAATCATCCGACCAATTCTGAATGGATTTTCTCACTTCGTTAGCAGACAATATTGATATTTAATGAAGGAGCGGTGGTGGAAATTCTGTTTCCATGAAGATCAATCGATTTTTGTTGATGAAGTAACAATACGGTTTATTACCGTGGTGGTAATTTTTGTCGTAGTGTACAACTTTACTTTTTTACTTTTTTTTGGGGGGGGGGGGTGGGTACTCTACAGCAACATGTAGCACAATAGAGTCACACAAAGACATTCTATAAATATGCTCATTTTATATGTACTATACAACATAAGAGGGTCACACAAGGCGGACTGGTGGACTTATGGTTAGCGCATCGATCTCACAGTGCAGAGGTCATGGGTTCAATCACGGCTCCAGCCTCCCTGTGTGGAGTTTGCATGTTCTCCCTGCGCCTGTGTGGGTTTTCTCCGGGTACTCCGGTTTCCTCCCACATTTCAAAAGCATACATGGCAGGCTGATTGAACACTCTAAATTGTCCCAAGGTGTGAGTGTGAGGGCGAATGGTTGTTCGTCTCTGTGTGCCCTGCGATTGGCTGGCAACCAGTTCAGGGTGTCCCCCGCCTACTGCCCGAAGACAGCTGGGATAGGCTCCAGCACACATGCCACAGTAAACTGTCATCCCTAATGAGTCCTCACTCGCAAAGAGGGATAAAGCGGATCAGAAAATGGATGGATGGGTTACACAAACACGTCATGTATTCATTTTATGGAGAGTTTTGTTGATATTCTTGGACGAGCCTAATTTTCAATTCATAAATAATCCTCGACTGACTCAATGTTACGCTCGTACATTACACCATGAAATTGCTGCCCATTTCGGTATGTGCCACCAAATCTTTATGTTTTTGTGAACAATACAGGTAAACCCGAATTATTCTTGTTGTGGTCAAAATCTTTAGCTACTTTCTTGTGTCATTTGCAGCCAGAAGATAATGATTCTCCCCCCCCAAAAAAGTCATTTCAGCAAATATCGCCAGGGGTTGAATAATTGTTTGGCTTTAGTGCTGTAGACTACTGCACAGGACTGTGCATTCATTGTAAATACATCACCATACAGTATGTAATACGTTAAAATTACCTTGCATCAAAAGCCCATGGCTCAGTTTTCAAATAGAATTTGCAAGACCATTCATTCTTGAGTGCCACTGCAATGACATGTATTATTCCAGACCGGCCGTCTAATCGCAAAGTGTGTGTCCTTAAACACTAAACAGCCTGGGGAGGGAAGCACAGTTTTGATGGATGACATTGTGGCTTTGGGGCTGAAATAAGCGGCCACGTCTCCATTTTCTACCTGCTTTTGTGAAGGATTGTCCATCTGGTCGACTTGAAGGCACTGATCCATCCTTGTCCTGGCGTCGTGTTCCACATCAAACCCAAATGTCACTTTAACTTTGAGCCAGC
Organism: Hippocampus comes; assembly: GCF_001891065.2. Lineage (NCBI taxonomy): Eukaryota > Metazoa > Chordata > Actinopteri > Syngnathiformes > Syngnathidae > Hippocampus > Hippocampus comes. The sequence continues at coordinate 381,796 of NW_017805380.1, forward strand.
ACATGTCACTTAAGGGCGAGCGTTTGCAAGCTTTATCCGGAGTGGCCTCCATCGCACATTAAGATCCTTTTGCCCTGTTACGGCTTACTGCCGTGGTCAGGTGTGTGTGTGTGTGTGTGTGTGTGTGTGTGTGTGTGTGTGTGTGTGTGTGTGTGTGTGTGTGTGTGTGTGTGTGTGTGTCCTCTCAAGAAACGCTAACAATGAAACACTACTCTGGACAGGCGCACCCACCAACACACACTGATAGGTAAGCCCGTGCTACATTCTGTGGCAGCAGATACACAAACTTTCTCGGATTATTTTCGAGGACAGCAATTCCCAAACAAAAGTACGAGCAAGCCATTGTTTGAGAAAATGCTGTCGCTAAATAATTTCACCTAAATCCAACCATAGAATGAATATTATTGTAAATTTAATAGCAGCATTATTGTCTTCATAAGGGCAGAATTGTTGTTGTATCGGTTCGCATTAAAATTGTGATGGAAAGCAAGCGGAATAATTTGGCCACAGTCCAGCCCACAATAAATGAATCAGTAAGTGTAAATATGTAATATACTTGCAACACAGTCTTGTGAAATTTCTCCTCTGCGCTAAAAAATGCCTTTGGCAGCTTTATGAGCGTTCATAAAATAAAGTGGAGAAGATATGACACAAACATATGCTCGGGCCCTCGATGGATGTTTCCCACTCCCCACTTAGTGCCCTTAAATACACACTTTGAGGCTGGCCGTCCCCTACCTCAATCTGTGAGGCATATTGCAACATATGGCTGCTTTTGACGACGACTGTCCAGTTGCTGCCACCAGCCAATATCGGCCAGTTTTGAAGCGAGTAAGCGCCATCTGTCAAAAAATATATATATCTTTTTAAAAAATGGATCGCCACTGATTTGGGGACATAACGGAGGGAGAAACACTGCCCATAAAACTAGATACAAGATGGTAAATCACGCAGGCTTTGATAAACACATCAAAAAGAAAAGTTATGATTGGGGAAAAACATGTGCTGCTTGTTGAGTTTGTGAAAGAAGGAGCAGAGAAAAATGTGCAACCTCTCAAGTGGAATGCCCCCTGAGATTGTTCAATTGGCAATTCAACCAGTGTTCTGCAAAAGTATTTCTCTAAAATCACACACAATTTCAGAATACAAACCCCGTTGTGCATTATGTGAGACCGCAGATCAGTTCTGCTGTCCCAATCACACGAGCGGCGGCGAATCTTAACATAGCTTGGAACTTAAATTTTGGCTCGCTAAGTAAAAATTCTGAGCTGCCATGAGTCAAAGTGCCGCAAATGAATTGTTGATTATCATATTGGAATCAGAAATCCGGTCATCCAAATTCAAGCGCCCAAATGGATGGTGACATTCCGTAGCACACATGCGTGTTTCAAAATCGTTTTCTTCTGCGGGGATGTAAAAAAAAAAAAAAGTGGAGTCGACCACAATCAGGCCGAGCGTGAAATCGGTCGCCCAGAAGCTCAGAGCTGTAAAGACCACCAAGATGAAGCTGAGCAGCGAACTTTGTGGAAAAGAATGATTCTTCCATCTGTGCTGGTGTTTATAATTACTTGTAAACGGCGAAAGGGGAGTTGGGGGTGTTGGGGAATAGAGCTAATCTGACAAAGGCAGCATTAAATTGAGTAAATGGGCCAGGCATGGTGACAGGAGGTGTAGGTGGGGTTAAACAATGTGAAAATTATTCACACAACCTCTGGTAATTATTTTATGCTTTGGAGGAAATGCTGAAATGATGAAACCGGCATAAACAATGAGAATGTATCACGTAAGCCAGCGGTCCCAACCTTTTTTGCCTCACGGACCGGTTTAATGTCAGACAATATTTTCAGGGGCCGGATAAATACAACAAAATAAGATGATATGACCGGCATGAAAACTGTGGTATTTTCCAAACATAATAATAAACACGAGGAACGTCCTATCTGGCCGCAACACTCACTGGTCGCCATGGTAACGTTCAAAATAAGATACACAGCACATACAAAGTGCATGAAAAATACGACTCCCCATCGCCGCATATTATGCAGAGTGGACTTGGTGCGTGGAAATGTCCGGTTGAGATAAATCCATATTTTAAATACTGTCTATCAAATGTAGCCTTCTTTTTCTTGGAAGTCGTAGGCTCCTCTTCTGTCTAATGGCTGGGCCTTTTCCCCTTCCCAAAGAAACTTTCCAAAGACCTTTGTTTTTTTTTTACTCATTTTGCTAGCTCCTGGGTTTCATTTTAGCGGTAACCTATCACGTGACTGAGAAGCACGCCTTCACCTGCGTCAAGAGTGACATGTTGTAGACGGATGTAACAGAGAATCCAGTAATTTTTCAAAATAAAACATCTATCAGATTCTGAAATCAATAAAACAGAAGTAACAGAAGTTATTTATTCTTTCTGTGCGGCCTGGTACCAAATGACCCACGAGCCGCTACCGGTCCGCGGCCCGGGGTTTGGGGACCACTGATGTAAGCCACTGTCTGGTACATACAGCCCTGTCTCAAACTGTCCCGATTCTGACACCATCTTGTCAAGCTCATGCTTGAGCCTGCCACTGGGTCTATTACACTGAAAATTTTCAAAATAAAGCATCTATCAGATTCCGAAATCAATAAAATGGAAGTAACAGAAGTTATTTATTCTTTGTGTGCGCCCCGGTACCAAATGACCCACGAGCCGCTACCGGTCCGCAGCCCGGGGTTTGGGGACCACTGATGTCAGCCACTGTTTGGTACATACAGCCCTGTCTCAAACTGTCCCGATTCTGACACCATCTTGTCAAGCTCATGCTTGAGCCTGCCACTGGGTCTATTACACTGAAAATAATGCTGAGTTCAATTTACTCCATTTTATTCTGTCAAGTGGTTGCACAAAGTAAAACCATCTGGGTCCAGATACTTTACATGTTTTCAGTAAGAGACGAGTAGGAGTTGTGAGCTGGACGACTGAGTGGTACATGAGATTTCAACATAACACACTGACGGCTGTACTTGTTTGTTTACATTTAGCCATCAGCTGCTGCACTCTCAATTGTCCCTCAGTGTGAATGTGAGCGCGGATGGTTGTTGGTCTATGTGTGCCCTGCGATTGGCTGGCAACCGGTTCAGGGTGTACCCTGCCCCACTGTCTGAAGACAGCTGGGATAGGCTCCAGCACGCCCGTGGCCCTCGTGAGCATATACAGATTAGAAAATGAATGGATGGATGGATGGATATTATATTTTTCAACTGTTTAAGTGTTTTATTTGTTTTTCATGTTTGTTTGTTTTTTTTTTGTGTTTAATTGCCTAATGTTCAACTGTTTAATTTTCGAATTTTATTTTTATTCAGCATTTTGTTTCAGAAACATTTTTTGGGGGTGGCTGGCAACCGGTTCAGGGTGTACCCTGCCCCACTGTCTGAAGACAGCTGGGATAGGCTCCAGCACGCCCGTGGCCCTCGTGAGCATAAACAGATTAGAAAATGGATGGATGGATGGATGGATATTATTATTTTTTAACTGTTTAAGTGTTTTATTTGTTTTTCATGTTTGTTTGTTTTTTTTGTGTTTAATTGCCTCATGTTCAACCGTTTAATTTTCGAATTTTATTTTTATTCAGCATTTTGTTTCAGAAACATTTTTTGGGGGGAGCGGTTAAATAAATGATGTTGATTGTGTTGCGGAACTGAAAGTCTCGTGGGCTGGCTTGGCAGACCTAGAGCTCTGCAGTGATCCAGTTTAACAAGTACCTTGAGGGTTTCCGAACACTTGCAAACCTTTTAGTGGCTGGCGCTTTATTGCTGACACTTTAAAGTCTCAAAATGAAACGTTAAAAAAGTTTTTATCAGTTTTTTTTTTGTTGATGGAATTAAATGACTGATGTGGACAAATATTTAGCTCGAGGGTTTCGTCATTATTTAGACCGTTTCAAAGTTACAATTCATGCACTTTCAAGAGCCACATATATATAAGCTTGTACAGAGCCCAAAATATACATGTTCATAAATACTTTGAAAATGTGTTTCTGCGTCAAGGTGGCACGGCAGAAAATTGGCGAGCACATCTGTCTCACATTGCTGAGGTTCAGGGTTACAATTCGGGCTCTTGCCTTTCTGTGTGGCGTGTATTTGTTCTTCAAGTGTTTGCGTGGGTTTTCCCCAGGCACTCGGGCTTCCGCAAACAGTCCAAAAACATGCAGACTAATATTTACTTCTATTAATATTATTCTATATTTGTGGCTTAGTTTGTTAGCACACACAGGCGATGCTAACGGCATGCTCAAGCCAGACGGTACTGCCTCACTGAATATAAAAATAAAAAGGAACGCTCAAACGCTAAAACAAAAACGTATGGGTTAACCTACTGTAAGGCTTGTGGTCGTTTAACCCACAAATGTACGAACATGATAAGCTTCAAGACTAGCGTTAGCCTAGCTAACATTAAATACAGGGGAGGGAAGATGGGCAGATGAACAGACAGAAGATGAACAGACAGACGGACTTTTATTATTTTTATTTTATTATCCACCAGCGACAGTGCGAATCCCCCCAATGCCTCTCGGGCACCAGATGAAACTCCTCAGAATGCTTGACTGAATATCAGTGAATATCTGATCACAAAGTGTAACTGTACAACTGACTGACACTTACTATATACTCTTGCACGTCAGTGCTGGATTTGTTTGAAAGTCAGTCAGGCTTTAACCTCTAGCCCGTCTTGTTCTTCCGAGCTTTGTTTAATATACATGAATAACTTCTGCCACATAGCGCTCCACATAAACTAATATTTCTTCTCCGAGAATACCAATGATGCAGTGACCCGACCTACATGAGTTAACGCTATTCTTGGAGTTCTATTTGTATGCATGACGCTGCACCTACAGGGAGGCCAGGTAGTGTTCTCTTCGAAGACAGGACCTCACCGGCAGAAAAATCCTAATTACCGTGAACAGAGTCAGGTCATACGTGTCCTACTGGGGTGAATAGTTAGTCTCGCTGTTTGCATTACGCAGCATGTCCGTCGACACCCCATTACGCACGCATCATTCATTGTCAAAGCAAAGGAAGTCGGGGCAATCGGCACAGCCAATCTCACATCAACTCGATATGCTCTGTGCACACACATGACCGGGACGGGAACCCCTCACCCAGACCTCTCGCAACATCTGCAGACATGTGGTCAATAGCATGCACACATGCAAATCTTTTGTGGTTCGCCTTTGCATATTTGGCATTTAAAAATACATCGAGCTAATACCTGGAAAGGCTTTATGGCAAAAAGACTGAGCTATTCGTTTTGTACTGTCCAATCTGGGTTTTTTTTCCCCAAAACTGGCTATGTTCTGCCACATAGTCAAACCTGCTGGACTGAGTTCAACCTCAAGTTGAACCCAAAACATGAATCATTGCACCACAACACTGTTCTGTAAAAAAAAAAAAAAAAAAAAAACAAACATACAATGCTTATAACAAAGAAAAGGGCTCCTCAAAGGAAAACTAACAGAAAAAAAAATCACAGCAGTAATGAAGATACAGAGCAACGAATGCTTTCTCCTGCTTGCATGGTATTAAATCAATTGGCAACCAAAGACAACATTCCTCTGTGCATCCATGTCCATTCCAAGTACAAATTGTCCGAAAAAAAAACATCCATAAATCAGGGCAAAACAGGAAGCATTTCTCATACTCAAGGGTACGTTAGGCATTTCCTATTCCAAGTAATAATAAAGTACACAATAGAAACCTATTCACCAAAGCTACAATTGGAAATATCATTTCAGTGTATTTCCCAATCTACTGGGCCAAGGCATATACTTTATACAAGAAAAATCTCACAGGACCACCCCAAAAAAAAAAACTGAAAAAAATAAAACTGAATTAATGATGATCGAGTCTCAACTTACTTAGAAATCTACTTATTCAAACTGTGCATTTGTATGTGATAAATATGCAAAAAACATAAACATCAGGAAGAGGGAAAATACTTTTTCACAGCACGTGTGTTGACGGCGTAGACGGGATCAAACATCAAATAGACCAGAGGAACCTAACAACATTCAGACCAAGATCGAACAAAGAGAAGGCTAATACTTGCACCATTTCTGTTGTGTTTTTATTTCTTTTTGAATGAAGCATTGCTTTGAGTTTAAAAACCGTCCCATGGAATGCCTTTGTGATTATTGACTTTCTATTTCAACTGCATTCAGTTACAAATCGATTCTTAAACAATAATTCGCTGCGCATGTCGTGAAATCCATTCCAACACAGCACACTCTTGCTTATCGGATTGTTTAATTGACCCAATCAAACGGGTGACTACACACGACGAAAGACGTGTTGTGTTTGAATGCAATTGCTACATCGGCGTATGCTTTTGTGTGTCTGCGTGTTTCCACTTTCTTGCTTTTGTATATAAAAGAATGCGAGAATTACCTTTTTTTTTTGGTCCTCCGGCGAAGAAAAGGGCGTACGCGGGACATTTTCTGCCATATCATCAACGATGAGTAGCTCAGTTAATAATTCACAGGGAATTTTACATGCTGAGGAGTGAGTTACTGTGTTTTTGTAGACCCATTCATCTTCATGATGAATAATGGGCCCTTTGGCATAATGGCACTGAGAGTTTTGTGGGTGGAATGGGACATTTTCTTCAGATTTAAATCCACCCAGGTGTCATACAACACCACCAATCCCCTTCAAACTTTCAATTTCTCTCAAATTTGGATTCCAAAGAAGCTGCCTGTAAGCCGGCGTTAACACAGGTGCTCCGAGTGCCCTCGCCCCTCCCCTTCCCACTATTTATCTGCGGTAAGTAAGCTACATGTAAGCTGTTATTTATGATGAGGCTCGGGAGAATTATGGGGATCTAAGTAGCTTCTTGCTCATTATTGCCATAATGCGCATTAAAGTGATAAAGCCAGCTGCGCAAAGGCCCCCGGTGGGTTCGCTCATCCATATTCACGAGGATGAGAGAGTCAGAATTGCTTGGCTGTCAGTACATTAATACCTGATATGTCTCATTCTGTGTCTCCGGTGAGAGATTAGCGTACTCATATGTAAGGTGGGCTATTAAACTTAGCTATATACTGCATTATGCTGCGCTGTATAGCTAATCTCTCTGGAAACAATTACACCGGACAGACATTGACTTGTTTGAGCATGTACAAGTACGTTTTCTTGTGCACAAGTTACCTTGGCTCTCACGACACTCGAAATCAAACAGCAAGAAGTCCGGCGGGAGATTGCAGTGTTGAAGCTGCTAGCAAGAGTTGAATGAAGCCTCATTCACTAATCCCTTCCAACCCCTTGCTGACGTGCACTGGGGTGATTGTCAAACGTCGTCATCCATAATGGACTGCGATTATGAAAGTGCATCATTGTGAAAATAGTCACAGGGAACGCGTATCCGGCTTGGACAAAAGAGCAAGGTAAGCAATTCTAAGCTAGCAATAGCGTCACTTCTGAAGTCTCTTTGCTCCCTCAGGTCCTTTGGACCTGCTTCCGTTTGCCCAGCTGTTGGAAATGAAGAGATGGGAATTTTCATTTTTCATAGGTGGATACTACGCCATAGTCCTTTAGGAAAACTCCTGAAGCCCACCGTAACGGGTGAGCGTGAGTGTGCTAGCGAGTACATTTTGCATTTGTTTCCATTCTCCATATTATTTCTTCTCTTATATTCCAACTTTAGTCTCATAATGTTTCGAATAATCTTTTTCTGTTAAAAATTATGTCTTTCTAGTGTGGGATCTATATCTGTGCGTGTTAATTTTTTTTTCAAGCTTTTAAATTAGTTATTTAATTACATCTTGATATTAAAAGTCCCAAGAATGCATCAGTGTGGTAGATTTGGCTAACGGTGCATGAAGTACTTAAAAGAAAACACGATTGATGTATAAGTATGTCAACGGGAACTGTAATAGTTTGTTGCAGATCAATGGAGCACATATTTATGAGGAACAACCAGACCATAATTGGACAATGACAAACAAAGCCTCGACTCCCATCATTAACAGTGTTGCTGAATTGGAACGGAAACTGAAACGTGGGACGTTATTAAGCAGATGTGGGCTTAAGGAATAGCCGCAATGGTCTGGGGTAAAAAATAAGGGAGATTATTAATTGCATCTGTATGATGCATACTATATAAAGCACTATTTACATCCAGAAAAAATAGACTTTTGCATGAAGTCATATCTCACCTGCCGTCATCTAACTTTCCTCTTCCTCCCCATCTGTCCTCCTGCTGACGTAAATACAATAAAGTGTGACTTCTCCACATCTCACTCTGCAGTTCCTCCCTCAGCAGCTGCTGTCTCAAATACTTTATTGAGTTATCGAACAGAGACTATTTATGACAAAGGCTTCGGTCTCCAGCCTTACCCAACACACTCACTGGGAATTCAGTGTATAAATTTGTTAGCAGCACCTATGTGGAGAACAATTACTATGCTTTTGATGACTCTGGGTGTTCATCAAGAAATATGGATTGTCGTGTGGAAAAAAAACCAAACCATAACATCTCGCATACTTGTTTGCTGTAACTATTCAAATGTATGCCCCTTCGGTCACAAAAAAGTGCCTCAGTCTCCCTCAAGTGGACCCCGGCCCCTCCTCCTGCCTGTCCATGGGGAGTAAATGGAGATGATAGAGGGAAAAAAGGAAATCTGGAAAAACGAAAAAAAAAAAAAAAAACTCAAATATCTTCACGATAGCTTAATCCATGTCTCCACCTGTCACGCTTTTGAAGTTTGTGTTTACACAAACTACATCTACAGCGGAAACTCCAGTTGTTCAACACAATTTGTTTCGCAGCCTACCTTTCCGCAAGTTGTTCTCATTTCAAATCAAATGTTCTTGAAATCATCGGCCGTGAATTACAAATTTCCAGGCTCAACATGCAGCCACCATAAAATTCTATTAATTAACTTTACAGGCGTGGTTTCAATCACATGGGGACATTTAAACTGTTATACAAGTCTAAAGCAAAGTTACCCACAAAAGAGCGGGCTGCTCTGACGGCTCTCTGTCGGCAGGCAGCTAAAGAACTCATCTCAAGTTTTGTGCGTGGTTTGTACTAAAATCTTGCAATTAGCTAGAAACCGCAAGCGATTGACACCAACACTAAAATGTACACCACAAATTTCTGAAGCACTATTAGCCAGGGCCTTGGTGCCATCTTGTGGCATTTTAAGAGTCTTCTAGAAAGAGACGAAACAACAAACACACAAATAAGTGAATTTGTGATCACGAATACCCAAAACAAAACTCAAATATCTTCACAAGAGCTTAATCCATGTCTCCACCTGTCACACTTCGGAAGTTTGTGTTTACACAAACTACATCTACAGCAGAAACTCCAGTTGTTCAACACTATTTGTTTCGCAGCCTACCTTTCCGCAAGTTGTTCTCATTTCAAATCAAATGTTCTTGAAATCATCGGCCGTGAATTACAAATTTCCAGGCTCAACATGCAGCCACCATAAAATTCTATTAATTAACTTTACAGGCGTGGTTTCAATCACATGGGGACATTTAAACTGTTATACAAGTCTAAAGCAAAGTTACCCACAAAAGAGCGGGCTGCTCTGACGGCTCTCTGTCGGCAGGCAGCTAAAGAACTCATCTCAAGTTTTGTGCGTGGTTTGTACTAAAATCTTGCAATTAGCTAGAAACCGCAAGCGATTGACACCAACACTAAAATGTACACCACAAATTTCTGAAGCACTATTAGCCAGGGCCTTGGTGCCATCTTGTGGCATTTTAAGAGTCTTCTAGAAAGAGACGAAACAACAAACACACAAATAAGTGAATTTGTGATCACGAATAGCTGGGAAGTCCACTTCACTGTTTCAGTAATTGCATGTTGCTATAGCATCTGTAAAAGTAGTGTATCTACATCAGGTTTATTTATTCAACTGAATCGCTCATATTGTACGGAACAACCACACCCGTTTCGCTGTCCAGTATCGGTGCTCCAGAGCACCCCAAAAAGCAAAACACTTGAGAAGCTAATCCAGGAATTGACATGACTTTAGGTTGGTTTTATTTCAAATGGGGCCATTTTGGGGGGAATCGACACAGACAGGAGGAAAGAGTACTGCATTGTACTCTTCCTGGCCTACCTAAATGTTTTTTTTTATTCCATATATATTAAAAAAAATGCTCCTGACTGTTCATGTCTCCCTGTTGTTCTCTGTTGTTCCGTGAAGTCACAAGCACTGAACCTTTTAGTCCCAGAGAGCCTCATTAGCCGTTGCCATTTCAGCTCTTCTCCTCTTGTTAATCACCTCAGTCGATCACCTCTGTCCAATCAGTACCATGCTGGTGATTAAAAGCGAAAAGATGCATCTTCAAAAGCTGTAAAAAGATGCAAATTGCACAACGCAGCAGTTTGGGGAAAGTTTAGAGCAGAGTTATGACCATTATGTGCGAAATAGTGATCATCTCCATAAAGGTGAAACGGTAGCATTAGTTGCGCTGTTGCTTTCCTTCTCCATACTTTGCCATCTTCATCACTTTGATGCAAGTCAACCTTATTTTATTTAGTTTATTAATAGCTGGTTATCCTGCGCATCAATGTTACCCAAAGTTTGCAGTTGAACCTTGTTGTCTGATTTATAAGAACCCAAATGGCAAACCATATGTTCGCTCACTCTAACAGATTGTGCACACTGTGTGCAACAGTTGTTTTCGTATTCAGAGGCTTTTGTGGTTTACGGAGCTCTGATGGTTTAACCATTGAAAATTTTGGGAAGCAATGCAAGTGTAAAATGATGTTGAACATATAAAAATACTTTGCTGAACCCAGCAACCAAATAAAAGCTATGTTTTGTTTGATTAACTGACTGATGATCACGCTGATGATTCATTTGTTATTTATTTATTTTATTTTTTTTCATTTTCTCTGGACAGTCGAGTCCCAATGCCCCATGGACTACGGTGGGTTGGCGACTGCTGGAAAAGAGCATGCTTTTCACCGAGCGAAAACAAAGCATGGAAGGCTTAAATTTAGGCTGGAAGCCTTCAAATCAATCACATCTGAGTCGCCATTTTGGTGGTGAATGAGAAGACAAAATCTGATGATTGATGAAGAAAAATGGCTGGCATTTCACAGCATTCAATTGATTGGAGCGCTATTATTATTCACAATTTAAGCTATTTGCTAGTTATAGTCGATTATTTCAGCCCTCCTTGTAATGTAAATAAGAAAATACTGAAAAATATTATAGACTGTACTTTTGGGGGTGGTCACAATTCAAAACATTTCACAGGTCTCTTAATAACACGTCTGTGGCATGCTTTCATCAAAATACCGCAAGAGTTATATATTTTGAAAGAACTTGCAGTTCTGGGAAGCACACTTCCCAGGCTGATTTTTTAGCCTTGCTGATATTGGCATGTTTTGAGGCAAATGAGCCACTGCTCACCCCGGCCCCTCTATCACACGGCCACCGTTAAGTACACTGGTATGAAGTGGTATATCCACAGACAAACAACATAATCTAAAAAGCCTCTCTTTTTAACCTCGTTTTCTATCTTAAAAGCAGCTGACGGACCCTGCTCCCGTATCTAAATTGAATTTGCTCTCTTAATCGAACATGTATGCTTCTTTTTCTTTTATCTGCCCAAGTAAACACCCCTACGCTGTGGTACGACCACCCAGTTAACTCTTTTGTGTGGACACATGGCGTCTCGGTCAAGGGCAGTTCACTCACCTTATCCTTGATCACGCAGCTCCCTTCCCCGGTGAGCGCCGCTGACCCTCAGTCCGAATGCAGATGAGCATGCGACCAATGCCAAGTCCAGATCACGACCTTTACTCCTACGGGTTCAACAACATAAGAGATTATTTTTGTTGTTCTTCTTATCATCTCTCCTTTCCCCAAGATACATTGATATCGTTTTTCCTCATCTCATTCATCTTTTATCCGCAACCTTCCCATCACCACTTGGATACAGCAATTCACGTGTCCTTGTAACCTTGACAACAAGGGCTGCCATCTTATAAAATGGCAATACAAATAATCTGTTCCGGAGTCATCATAAAAACCCGTAATGAATGTGCAGACAAAACTAAGTAAAAGTTCAATTGTCATTAGAAGGTAAACAAAAAAATGGATGATCATAAACCGTTGCCATTATGTTGAACCGTACGATAATGCATAACATTCAACTTTTCCTCTAAGTTTACGAAGGAGTTTTATTGATGTTGCTGAATTTTATTAAAGAGCCGCTCTGCTTGCAGCACGTGACAACAGGTGCAGCGTTTGGCCTTGTAAAAAAAAAAAAAAAAAAATTCCGAGGCCACTTTTATTCCTTTTTTTTCCATACCTCCATGCACCACACTCCCGTGACCAACCCCCCCGCCACCACCACCACCACCTACTCTGGAGCGATACGCACGTTCTTCTTTAAAATTGGCAGAGCGCACTAACCTTTCACAGTGCAATGTGATAATGATGAGTTTAATGTCATGGTGTCGTACGCTGAGAGCCGACAGGACAATCCGTTGGGAATCAGATACAAGATTACGTGAAATAATTAGATGTCGTACAATTATGAGTGACACCACAATGACAAAATCCATATCAATCATATTTCAGAGCGTCACACACTCAAGTTTGATTAGGGGCCTCGAGTGATGCGAGCAAGGAGTTTTAGGTACAAATACAGCACGGGGGATCAGTGGGTGACAACTTCCTATTTGGATCTTAATTAATGTGTTTTGTTTGGTTGGTTTACATTTATGGCCAAAAGTGCTATTCATAAAAAAACAACTTGGTTAGCTTAGGTTAGCTAAGCTAACGCTAAGCTAACGCTAACTTAGCTTAGGTTAGCGTTGCAATTTGCGTACAGATTGTGCTATTTTAAGTTGGACCAGCAATGTCTAATAATTGTTTCAGAAGGTGGAGTGGGTACCGTTAGCCATACAACAAGGCATGCACTGGCTCATTTATTTTGAATATTGAAGGCAACTTGTCACTATACACGAGCATTTCATTATCTTCTTGATTTAAACTGCTCTTCTGATAGCCACTCAACACGTTCAAGTATTGGGTTGTTTTTGTTCATTTTTTTTCTGCTGGAAATTCCTTGGAGTGTGACGCTTTCAGTTTTTCTGCTACATCTTTTTAAAATATTCTACAACAAAAAAAAATGTGATTGTTGTTTGAAGAGATAAAGGTTTGAATTGAATTAGCGTTTTATGCGATGGAGAGACAGCGCACACTCTGGACTGGTGTCAATCACAGAGCACATAAACAAACAACCACACAAAAGTGACACCTGTGTAAAAATCGTTGCTTATGAAGCTAACGGGTGTGTTTTTTGTAACGTGGGAGAAAGCTGGAGCACCTGCTGAAAATCCTCGCTCCCACGGGGAGAATATGGAAACTCCACACAGCAAGTCCTGAGCCAAAATGAGAACGCAGAACTGCTTGACTTTGAGGCAGAGAACTGACAAGCTAACCACGACTCTGATGCGCTAATTACCCACCCAGCATGTTGTCTGTTTGACATTTATTCGGCTATGAAATATTTTGTCACCGCATTAACATTTGTAAAACTACTCTTCGCGACAAAATTGCACTTCATCCTGTACTTTTTTTTTTTTAATCAAACAAGTGAGGTTTTAAAACCAAATAAGCGATTCTGTAATAATGGTTTGCCATCTCAAGCTCTAATCAATTTAAAATGGAAGCAGTAATAGATTTCAACTTTCTCTTTACACAAATTGAGAATGTAATCTAAGGAAGGCTACAGCTCCCTCCAATCCTGACAAGAACAATGGAGGAATGGAACCCCCACCCCCACCCCACAACCTCAGTGTGTCACTGTGGTCAGTCTACATAAAGGAGTTAAGATTCGGAAACGGAGACAAGAAGAAAAAAGTCGCTTTTCTCTGAATTTGAATTGCGACCATGCTCGGTAATTCTAGTCTACATGTACTGAGTGTAAACTTTTGATTTGATTATTTAACTGTACTTTTTGTTTGTGCATGCAACAGTGCACTCCTGTCGGAAAGTGGATCAAAGAGCATGAAAGTGTTCTCGAAAATGTGTTTTCTTTGCCGGCTCTGACCAAAGATAGAAAAGAGGGCTGAATAACTTAAGCCTGGCCTGCTCTACACAAAAAGAAGAGTTGAATGAGGAGAAGACGTGTGGAAAATGTGTCTGCCGGAGCGTAAAATTCACAATTACATTGGGTGTCATCAGTAATGACAATTTCAGCCCAGATAGAGCGGGTTAATGTCCAACGCTCAGACTGTAATTCGGCCGTTCCACCTGTATTCAGTCAGTGAGGCTGTGTGCAGCGCAACATGACTGGAAAAACAACACCGCACACAGATAAGCCAAGATGGCCGCCATCTGCTGGGAAAGCTTACCGGGGCAATTTATTTTCAAGGCCCATGTTGACCTTGATTGTGACAGAACACATTTGTAGTCTTGTGACTGTTTCTGTATGTCTGAGGTTATTGTTTTTTGGGGTTTTTTTTCCTTTGCACTTTTTAAAAAAATCTCAGTTTGGACACTAAAATATAGAAAGCAATAATATGGGATGTTTTTACTTAACCACCGGACAAAAACATAATTGCCCAATCTTAATTAGCAAAAGGTTTGGTGATATTTGTAAATTAATACACACTAATGAATGGTTAACGTTAGCAATGGCACTGAAAATCAGTCACAGCGAAACGCGTGTTAATCTGTCAAACTTGACATGGTGGAAGCGGCATAAATTAGCAGTGGCACTGATAAACAGTCAAAGGGAACAAGCTAGTCAATCAGCTACAGCTAATGTAATATTACATTAGCAACGGCACATAAAATCTCACTCACAGCTCACTACACTAGCTAGTCAACTTGAGGCTATCATATGTAAGCTAATATTAGCAGTGGCTTGGGATTTTGGTCTCGACTCATAATAGAGAAATTTAACTCACTCGAATGACTTTACAGGAAGGAGAACCAGCTAAAAGAGATTCCGTCAACCATGTTATATTAATGAAATACTGAAGTTTAGCGTCAGTATTGTATTTACCTCCTAATGTGATGATACCTGTTGGAAAGAAATGAAGATGGCAACTTTTCCAGGAACTCACATCATCATCTTTTCACAATTTACACAAGCTCCTTCTTCAAAACAGTCCCATTCATTTGGTTTAATTATCCTGCAGCTCTCATAAAAAAATAAAAAATAAAAATAACCATCTGTCCTTCCTTTCAGAAGAAGCTCTTTTTAAAATCCCCACGCCTTCGTTCATCAGCACAATGTCACATCCATCCCCATGGCGACAAGAATGCAAATGAGGTGGATGCGCACTCAGAGGCCTGTTGTAAATAATTTACTGTTTTGTTTTATTGGAAAATGCGACACAACATTATTTCCCGCGAGCGCTCCCCTTGGCCAAGGTCTGCAGACGCATTCATTCTGGGAGCGACCAGCAAACCCTTGACTTTTATTCCATGTTCCTCCTAACTATTATGGAGGTCTCGCATGGCCCGGACACTGGAGTGTTAGCCTTAAAGCCATATGGCAAACGCCTGTAAATATGATGTATTGGTTATGTTCTGCCGAGCACATTTGGACTTGTTCTTCTTATCTTTTTATTGGGAGGAAGCAGAGATAAATTAAATGTTACCCAGAAGGCACAGGAACATTGGCACCCTACCCGGCCAAAAAAAAGGATCCATATGCTGATATGCACCGAGAACTCCCTCATCCTTTTCATCACGCTCTCCTGTCATACGATGTAAGTCACTCTAATTTTGTTCAAGGCTAATTTAAAAATAAATAAATAAATAAAACCTGACAGCCATTCATAACCATGTTGGAGGTTGCCTTTTGGTAAATGGGCTGTCACTTATGGAAGCGCCTTTCTTCCTCGGGTACTCAAAGCATTTACACTGTTATCACATTCGCCCCCTGATGACGGAGAATCAGGAGGTTCAGTATCTTGCTCAAGGACACTTCAACATGGTCGAAATGGAGATCGAAGCACCAAGAGACGACCATTCTACCATTGAGCCATGCCGTCCTAATAAAATTGGCTATTCTTGTCAAGAAGACTATAAATACGGATCAACTATCATGAATCAAAACGACTCAAAATGTGGTGAATTTCCAAATTACCAGCAGACTACTTCAAAACCTTCAGTGTTTTCGATATTTTAGTGGATCCATCTAGTTCTTTTACTTTTATCTACACTGGCTCATACCAGGGTAAGAAACATTGAGCCAATAAAATTTTAAAAACTGCAGTGTTAACACAGTGGGAGTTTTAAAGATGCAACAAATACAGACATATTTTTTTATCACATAAGACAAGATATAGGGACACAACATTTTTTGAGGCGCACGCATTTAAAATGTCAATTCATGACATTTGCTGTTTTGTCTCTCCATTTTTAGACATTTAGTCTAATTGCACAATACGTAAATAAAATGGATGATGATTATTGTTCTTATTATTACTGTTATTAGGTGAACCACTGAAGGTTTCGCTGGAAAGTATTCTGCTCTCTTCCAGTGCATTTTTTCAAATTATTTATTTTTTTAATGGCATTTATAGGTGGCCCAAAAGTGAGCTCATATCACAATAACAGATTTTGGGAATCAGAGCACTTCTGGAACTAACTCTCCCACCGTGGTTGCTCTTTCGTTCAGTTTGAAAGGGTTAGCTGTACATCTCCTTGTTGCACCACAGAACATGATGAATCACAAAATTGTTTATAATCCAGAGCCGGGAAAACGGCATATTCACTGGGATGATGATGATGATGATGATGATGATAATGTGTCTGTAGGCGGCCAGCATTATTACTAAGTGACATGTGGAGGACGATCAGATTTGCGCTTGATGTGTCTCTCTGAAGCCTCTTTATGACAGACGACATCCATTGTTGTTAATGATCATGAGGAGTGTAATGGGAGAAAAGTGGAATCGGATTTCTCACAAGGACATTTTGGCTCAACTTGAATGTGCTCAGGCCGCTTCGCAATCATGCAAAAGTGACACGTCGTTCTCTCTGTGTGCGTATGGCTGCAGAAACATTGCGGCTAATGCGATTTTCCTCCAATAGAATATTGATGATAATTACAGCGATGTCATGGAGGGGACGTCTGATATGACATGCATCAACCACCGGGAGACGATGGGTCGTATTAGTGTTTTCGCCACGTGTGGTTGTGGATAATTCGGCAAAGGCATGCAGAATTACGGCTTTTAAAAACTCCGATAATATCCGATTTGATGAATGGAGCGTGGCAGGCACAATGTGACATTGCCATCCGTGCAGTTAAGACGTCGTCTCACAGCTTAAGCCGTGCTCTAAATATGAAGTCCTAACTAAATCTCTCAACTTATCTGATAGCAGACACTTTAGGGAAAGTGCTGCCGCGGTGAGTTTTTCATCCCGACTCTCGCCGATTCGTTCGGGCCACCCCTCTCAACTCCTGATTCCCGCCATCTGCAGCTTCTCTCCATCCATTTTACTATGGTCCGCTGCCCCCCATCTCCTGCGGGATTAGCTGGCTAAACGTACGGAGGCATATGAGAGACAGTTCCTCCGCGGATCATAAATTCGCCCGTGATTGAGAGGAGCGGCGCAGGGGCCCCTACTGAGCAAGCAGACGCTCTGAGGCAGTGCAGCGAGCGGAGTGACCTCAAAGTGACTTTAAAGTGACCTTGAAAGGGGGACTTAGTGTGACAGAGCTCTTGCTGGAACAAGATGATAAAGCTCCAGATTAACCGACGCGACTGCCGAGGATAACGCCACCCCCATCGGAGATAGGGGAAATAATCGAAGGCACGGGCTCTCATTCACATTCATGTGGAATGCGTTGAAAGGGGCCGGCCTGGTGGGGTGAGGGTGGGGGGGCGTGCGATATCTGTGTGTGAGTCTCTCGGCGTGAGCTCTGGCCCACAGCAGCTCCTTCATGAATGTGCTGATTGTGTTTGTGTTTCCTTGTTCTAAGTGTTCAATAAAGCGCTGAAAGGTGCATTAGCGACCTTTCCGCATGCAAGGGGAAGGGCATAGCAGTCAATCCAGACAGATAGTTATTGTATGTTCTTAAAAGGAATCTGCGCTATAGCAGAGGGATGCTGTCTACTGGATTCGCCGTTAATGGGCAGTTAAGGTGAAGGGTGAAGGTAGAATTTGAAACTAGACGACTTCATCTGCCTAATGCAGAAACGCCATTAAGGTTCCGTGTTCACGTCGCCTGAGGCCACAGATCAAAGTGCATATTTTTCCCATTGACAACACAGGGAAGCTCATCAAAAACCAAGACCACTTGTTCAGGTCTGACAGGGTTGAGGACCAAATTGAAGGGTAACAAGGCAAGTGCTGTTGGTAAGTATTTAATTGCAGAAATGTATAAAAGGAAAATAAAGCACTTTGGAGTAATAAAAAAAATAAAATAAAAAACACACATAATTAAGTAAAGTCCCAAAAGCAGACACAAAGTAACACACTCACCAGGACACAAGGAGGTAATAACTGAGAGGGACAAAAGCATGAATGCAAGGTGTACCAAATGTGGCTCCAACTGTGTGCAAGGGTGCAAATAGATACGAACACTCAAGGCCTGAGCAAGAAAACATGTCACACGGTAATATAGCCTAGCTCAAGATATTTATCTAATTATGTACGCCAAAGAAGCATAAATCTAATATGATAGCTCTCATAATACCCTTGAAGCTGCAAAATTGTGGTGCGCCTTACAGGCAGTTCCAAGGTGCTAGAGCAGAGGAAAAATACAGCCTGTGTGCCTCAATCTCCGACCGGTCCTTTCAAAGACTTCAGTACACAATAAAATGTTAAAAATGTGGTGCTTTTAATTTGGATGTATGACAGCACAAGTGTGCAAGATCCATTTAAGTCTTTGGTGTTGCTATTTTGGGAGTTTGTCACAATATTTAGCACATAATGAAGGTGCTCCCCAGAAGGCACGGGCACATACTGGCGTGCCATCACGCATGAGTAAACAAATACGCTATGCGATATGCGCTCAACGCAAACGGTTGAAGCAATTAACCTCACGCTTACAGGCAACTGCAGCAGCAACAGTTGACGACGTGAGACGTTGATAGATGTGCCGTGGGAGAAGCTCTACAAAAGATTGACTTCACTTGATTTCCTTAGCGCGAGATGCGTTTTTCAAGGAAGCCTCCCTGCCACCCCACCCCCCCCCCAAAAATAGGACATTTCAAATCCAATCGATTAATAAACCATGACACCAAGTAAAAACAACGGGGACTTTCTAACAGAGGATATTTATCAACTGTCTGGGTCCACCAGCCAGCAAAAGTTCGAAAAGGACCCTCTGCGGGGATTGATAACCAATGTCAGTCAAAGTCAGCCATTCTAGGGCCCACCCAGCTGTAGCCCCCCGAGGCGACTGCCTGGCTTGCCCGCACTGTTGCTGCGCCTCTGCCCGGAGCAGATCTATTTTATGCCCTACTGAGTTTTAAATCCCCAAACTAAGTTAAGATGATTGAATAATTTGGAGTTGTGTGTTTGCGACAGATTAATGCAGTCCAGTCCACTGAAGTACTTAATTGGGACTACAGCGTAGAGGAAGAAACTTGTTGGGTTGTGACGTTAGCACCTGTGATCATGTCAACCGTAAAGTAAACGTTATGTTTGCCACATGAGATCACCCCCCTCCCCCCCGCGCCCCCCACCCATCCATTCTTAATCTTTATTCCATCTCTGGCCCAAACAAGAGATGAGATTTAGCTGTCCTATCACTGATTACAATACACCGCAGTTAAATGATTGCCATGTGGGACATCATGTTTTCCATGAAGTGTAATCATGCTATTGATGAAGTTGCGCAACTTCTTAAACGCTCATGCTCAACATTTTATTTTCAAGCCCAAACGCGATGCATCTGCGTTTTTTCCGAACTCCTGTAAGTCCGCTCGATTGGCGTCACATCTCACGGAATGGATCGCAACTATTGGATACAATGTCTGGCATCGGCGGTCCAAGCGGTTAGTGTACAGTCAGCGTTGTTTTCATGAAAGCATTATGTCGAAAATCAAAGTTGACTGTGACATATTTATCTTTGACTGTGAGTCTGACATCTTGCTGTTATTGCAACACCGACATTCTGTTTTTAACACGGTCCCCAAACTTTTAATATTTGCCAATCTACAGCGTAAATCCCCAGTTGTAAAGGTTTTAAGTGCACGTTAAAAAATGAGATTTTTTTCTAATGCTGACATTTGAGGTACTTTTTTAAAAAAGTTTTTAAATCTTTTACTTTACTTATTCAGTAATTTTCAAAAGCAGTCTTTTATTACTATATTTTGTTTTTGAATGTCTTTAGCTTGCTTTTTCTTTTTTTTTTATTGCTTTTAAACGTCGTCCTCTTAATATTGTGAAACACATTGAGTTAGCTGATACTGTACATGAAATGCGGTGTAACAATAAAGCCGGCGTGCCTTCTTCGAGGTGAGTACATTTTGCATCTTCCTCTTCTTGCGGGGCGATAAAGTGATGATCCGCTACTTCATCTGAACCCAACTTATATATGGTCAAACGCTTTTTTTTGGCCACTTTTCCTGTCTGCTAGCAGCTTCAAGGGTGACAACAAACTGTCGTCTGCAAAATTGTTCATCTTGATCATGATCAATTTTGCAAGCATCGCCGTCCTGTTCTGGACTCACCTAGCAAGTTGCAGCTGCTGCCTCAACAAAGTGTTTTTTTTTCCATCCGGACCTGCTGACCAGATGCTAGTTTTTTTGTTTTGTTTTTTTTAATTCACATCTGATGAAGATGAATAGCGCCCCTTCCAAGTGATGCAACAGATATGAGCTTCAGCCACAAGCTGTCAGCGAGATGCGAGATGCTGCAGTGATTAGCGAACACGCAGGGCGAACAACGAGCCTTGCACACCAAGAGCCAATGGGAGTGGAGCAACTGTAATTTTTGTGCGCGCATAATGTCTTAGGGGCATGGGAATGAAAAAGCAGCAATATAAAGTGCTTTTGTGCAGCTTTAGCATCACTGCGCATCAATAAACGACGGCACTGGGAAACAAAGAGCAAACTCCCCGGGCAAATCTATAAGCAAATGTACAATTATGTATTCAACACACACTTGTATATTGGAAACGTGGAAAGAATACTACATTGAGATGCGAACGTCTTTTCTCGAATACAATGAGCACAATTTGTTTTAGTGCGACAGCGTTCACAAGCCGCTAGGCTGCCAGGCAACATTTACGAGTCCTCATTAAAGATTGTTCCTTTTGCATTGGGCTTTTATTGTCGCAGCCAAGCTAAAAAAGATGCCCGAGCGAGTTCTCATCGCTCACTCTCTCATTGTTGGCACCACCGGCGAGCAGCGGTTCCTTCGAGGGTACTCGACAACCAAATATTTTTAGAACCGGGTTTTCCTCGGGAAACACAAAGCGGCGCCTCTTCACCTGTCAGTGTGAATACGGGGCCCAGTGTTTTCAACCGGTGGTTCGACTTTCCCACATGATGCTGTGGGAAGTCTTGGGAAGGTGGACAAAAGAGGCTTAACAAATCCCGCGTGGATTACCTCATACCTTGGGTCTCTGAAGTGGCAGTTAGCCTCTCTTCAAACAAGAAGAAAGTAAAGGAAACACAAGAGGAAAGCATCCGAAAAGAGACAAAGGGAAAAGTGTTGAGTGGATGCCACCATAAGAGATGTGTCGAAGAAAACTCTCGTTGCTCAATTGAGGCAAGAAAAAGAGCATTGGAGAAAAGGAGGCGGCCACTGTTTAGTAGTCATTGGTGTTTTTATCACTAGGATAAGTAGGACAACTAAATCAGATGAGGATGGCGACTTGGCTCCTTAATTCAGGTCCTTCGTCAAAAATCAACTTTCACCTGCCGTGAGCCTTTCATCCACAGCCGATATATTCATGAAGCTGCTCATCTTTTCGGTCGATCTTGATTCATTTTGAATCAATTCCATTGACTTTCATATTGGTGCACTGTTGCAAATTTATAGGCAAATCTGAATGATTTTCTCGCAGCCATCGTCGACAGACAAGGCCGCATTTCAGTCGAGAAAAGTACAGTGTGATTCTCCAGCAGTCAAAAACCTGGAATTTGACCCAAAAAGTCTCACGTGAATCTACAATCTGAACACACGAGAGGGGATGAAGTGGCTCGCCATCAGATGATCTACCTCACCTTCCAGTCTATATTTTTTTTAAAGCATGTTTGACTTTTTGGGTGTGTTCTATTCATTTTCAGAAGGATAAATCAAAGAGGAAAAAGGTAGCAGATGAATAGAACTAACGAAAAAAAAATCTCAGGAGTCAGAACTCTGACAGTCACAGTACTTGTTACATTGGGGGTGTGTTGCTAAATGTATCTATATGGGTTGGGTTTTTGGCCAATAGCCCAACTCGGAGACACTGGAGATCTCTGTTCTATTCGGACAGTCCATACAATATGGGTGTTAGAAACATGACTCATGGAAAACCCCGAAGAGCTGAGAGAGTAAAAGGAGACTTGGCCGTTGCGACAGTGTTACTTAGACCCACATTTATGGAGTTTAGCATTTGAATTTGGTGGTATGGTCCAGCGCAGCCCGAACCGTTAGTCCCATCCGTGCATTTTCTGTGCCGCTTCTTCTCACCGGTCTCTTAAATCAACCTGAAATGCGTGTTTTTGGAATGTGGGAGGAAGACGGCGCACCAAGAGAAAACCTACGCAAGCAAAGACGCAAACTCCAAAGAGAAAGCCCCAAGCCAAGATTTGAAACCCAAACCTCAGAACCGTGAGGCGGATATGCTAACCGCTCAACCACAGTGCCAGCCGCCAAGCTGTAATTTATAACACTAAATTTAATCACCGAAGGGACTTTTCACTACTTTATATAGTCTGCTGCATGTGTTGCGCCACGCAGAGAAGCAGACCGCCACTTGCAGAGAGGCAGGCGATGGGAAATGTTATCGAGATGAGTTGAGCTGAGTGTGAGGTGGGGTTAGGTGCCTTGCTCGGGAGCACTTCTACAGTGGTCAGATAGCATTCGAGGAAGAATTGTTCCACTGATCATCCAAATTGATGGTAAAAGATACAGAAGAAGCTATGCCAACGGTCAACTGAAGTGAAGTTCCTCAGGTAATTTTTTTAACGTGGTGGATGACTTGAGAGACATGTTAAACAAAAAAATGAAACACAACCAGATGTCCCGCTATCCTCAAACTATATTCTGCCCAATTATTAGTGTGTACAACATTTAGGGCAACCTGGGGAAGAAAGTACATTTTATGCATGGCTACGAGACTTACATCACATAAAGCCCACCGTGAATACATTTTTGTTTTGCACTTTAAATTAATACAAGCAAAGAACAGAAGCAGGTCTTTTCAAAAAAAAAAAATGCTGTTAGTGTGTTTGGGATAATTTGTACAATTGCACTCTGCAATAATTGAAAAAAAAATGTTTACCAACTGTTGGAGATAATTATTTTGTAATGGCTTCATTCTGCAATAATCAGTTTCTTTTTGCAGGGTTGGTGTTTACGATGTATAATTGCAGCGTTATATTTGAAAACATCCATTAGTGAATTTACATAACACACATCTATTATTATGTTAACATAAATGATGAAAGCAGAACAAATTGCATTCGGAAATGTGTCAATATTTACCATTCGCGCCTTAGGACTGAAACATAGCGGCTAATAAGATTTAATGAGATGCAAAAGTAAATATTGTTATAGGGCACAAATAAATTCAGCCATATACTTGTGTTCCAAATCCTATGACAGGCCTACGACGCCACGATATTTTAATGTTGGCAATGGTGGTGGTACTTGGAGAGAGAAGTATTGAAGTCCAATATCTTATCTTCTCTTATTTTTGAGGGGGCAGGTGGTGTAAAATGTTGAGAACTACTACTATATTCATTCCCTATCAAACACTCATTCAAGTGTGTGTGTGGACATGACTCGTCAGTTCAGTGAGGCCAGATCCATCTTCAGTGGCATCTGCTATCATGCATGACTGTCGAGAAAAATACCTCAATGTGTAGACTAGCGCACAAAAATATCCCCCCTCCTACCCCGGTGATCCACACGGTCCTCACATTATGACTGACAGAGCCAATCAGCCTATCATGGCCCCTCGCAGATGGACAGACGCTCATTTACAGGTGCGCTGTGGAATGGCGGATGGATTTGATTGATTGGCAGGCCGTCAGCGAGCCACTGGGGCATTACAAAACAATCCCCTCGCATTAGTGTAGCCCAGCAGCATCCTGTTTGTGAGTGTGCATGCGTGTTGGTCGTGGAGTGTGTGTGCTCCGTGAAAGCGGGCGGTCAGGCCCGTGCAGATTACGCATCCAGTGGGGTGACAGCTCAAGAATCAGGCTGTCAGGTGCCCCCCCTTGTTCAAAGGCAGACAGAATTAAACAGCTTATCAGATGATGTTTGACAGGCCTGCATCATATACTGCACTGATGTACATGGACGTCTTTCTAACTTGCTCCGGTCAAGAACATCACACCCTCAAACCCATACCAGCCATTACACATGGATAAACTATCCGAGCTGCATTCCAAAATAGTTCACCGGTTAGACACACTATTTGTTTTTATTATTTTATATTACAAGGACACCCATACTAGGTACTTGGGGGGGGGAGACAAATTAGGAAGAAAAAGAAAATGCCTCCTCAGCACACCAGTTAAGGCAATTCCCAAAGATTAAACAGCTTTGATTCTCTCATATTCCCCACCTGCTTAAAAGCTTCTGTCATTTTTTTTGTCACGCTTCCTTTTTTTCTTCTTTGCTCTGACCGTACTCATTGATGGTACACATGTTACTTGTCGGCTACTGCCCCCATGTGGCCGAAATTGGAATATCAGCAGCGTATTAAAGTCATTCGTCAAATCCCCCCCATTCCGTATTTTCGACATCAGCACCCTCATTAGCTTCCACAATACAAGTCTTCTTGGCATATGAACAGCAACCATAAACTATTTATCCTGACATTCATCAATTATAACATGAAAGAAGCTGTAGAAGAAGCCGAAAGCGAAACATGAAACAAATTGAGTGTCTAATGAGAGCAACGGGGGATTGGCCTGCGCTTCTTTTTGTTGTAATTGACACAGATTGATGGGTGAACTCCATTGATGCTTCTCTTTCCTCATGTGGTCAAAGTGATGATGAGTGTGGTCCCAAATCTGTGCCAAGGGTGGCATTAAGATAACCTAAACTCGTAGGGGATGTGGTGAAAAAAATTAATTTGATTTAACCCTTTGATGCCTGAATTTACATAACGGTGTGAGACACATTACTGTCATCTATTGTCGGTAATTTTAAGAACACACGCTGTGACATGCTTTGATCAAAATACCTCCAGGATAAAGAATTACAGTACACTTTTACATATCTTATTTTTGCCTCATTGAAATTAGGCTGTTTTGAGGGAGCGGTGCTGTCTAATGCAATTGTGCCACTTCTCACATGACACCTCACACTGGGGAAAACGATTTTTGTTGAATTAGGTTTGACAGCTGTTTTTAACTCATTTTTGGCTGTGAAATTAAAAACTGATCTCAATTTTGTTTTTAACTATATGGTCCCTGTTTTCCTGTTTTCCAGTGGCATTCCTTCATGGCCTTCAAGGGCTCCTCTGCAGGCAGAAACATGACCAGAAACACAGACTTACATTTACAGCTTAAATGAAGGAGAAATAGTTTAATTCCAACAATCTTTTGTCTTAGGTTCATCGCGTTATGTCTTGGCTGTGGGCTTTGAGGCCTCTCTGGGTTCTTTTTTTTTTTTTTTTTTTTTGGGCCGAATCCGATTTCAGCTTTGATGTTTTGCCATTACATGTTATTTTGCCCAATGTCTTCCGGACCTCGAGGCTCGACGTCGACCACACACAAACACACAAACACACACCACTGAAATCACTGATTCCTCTTTTGCGAATTAGATTGTAGATTTACCTCCGGAAAGCCATCTCGCAGACCCTGTAACGAGGAAGTGTTTCCGTCCTGTCATTGGTTCTGCCACTATCGCTTCTGATTGGTTCAGATCAATGGGCGGCCAAAGCTTGATTTACGATGAAGGATGATATCGGACCATTACTGAAAATTCGCTTTCAATGCGTATTTTTCAAGAATGGGGCTGTGTACTTCAGGTTAACCATTAAATATGGTGGCGACAAACTTAACGGACACGCTTTTCCATGTTGCGTACCTAAGTACGCTCGCGCTGGGTGGTCTGCTTCAAATTACGTAAGGGGAGAGGAAGCATGAGGTAGGAAAGCTCGCAGCGTGTGGACCTGACAGTGAGGTGACGGAGTGCGTCTGTTACTGATGTGCCGTTAACATGTTTCCGCGAGGGCAGTCACGGCCCGGTGCAACCTGCTGCTTCACACCTGTTGATTCATGTCAAATAAATATGCCGCACAACACAGGAGGTGTTACAGCCCGTGTGGGTGATTACAATGTTCCTTTATACGGTCGAGTATCGCTGACCAGAAGCTCGATGTCAAGCGAGGACACAATTGATTAGTTGTGAAAAGTGAAAGCCGGGCCAACATCTACACGGCGTAGAACATTGAGCCGCCATGTCTGCTGGCACCCGCCGTCAGCACATATGTTCTCGCTCTTCTGTTATTTGTCACGTCCGACCCTCTTGCAGGCCTGTCTCATTTGGATTATTTTGGAAGGCAAGCTGTTTTATCAAGTGTGCAACTCCCCAAATGAGTTTCCCACCTTGGCTTTGGCAGGCAGCGCTTTTCCCCCCTGAGATGCTAATGACCCCACTGCCAGCACTTTGCTGTTTCAGCTAATAAATTGTCTGTCCCAGATGTGGGAAGAAAAAGATAGATTTCAACTTCAACCCTCTGACGCATGGAGTGCAACTGTAACTGGTAATTTGTCCACTAGATGGCAGTAATACAAATTTCACCAAAATGAGAACATCCAGCATGGGACTGCATTACAGGGCAATTTTAATCTATGAGATCAGCATTAAAAAGAAAATTGCATGCACAACTGTATTGATGACATCAACAGTACGGCTTCAGAGAGGTTTTTGTTTGTTGCAGCTCATCTTTAATTCTGGAATGTCTCACATTATGACATAACATCAAGGCAAGCGTGTTACTGCTTTTGAGCAATGTATAATGACCCAAGATGTTAGAAGTGGATGAGGCCGAAGGTCAGAACAAATGTGTTTTGAGTTGTACACATTCATTGAAATGCAAGTAGCCACTTGAGAGGCTTGAAATAAAATATCCTTGCCACTCTTGGAACGCAAATGCACGTTGCCCAGTTGTGGCGCTAGAGGGAGACAAAGTCTAAGTTAACACAGGCATCAAGGCGCCATTAGTGACTAAGGGGTCTTCAAAATCCTAACAGTGATAGTAGTAATTGTAATATGGTACTGGTAGTGTTTGCAGCAGCAAAAAAAAAAAAAAATGTAGTACTTAGAGTAATTGTAGTCGTATATAGTGGTAGTAGCAGCAGCAACAGCATCCCAGAACACAAGGCTATCTATCTATGGCAGCCGAGGTGAGAAGGTGAATTGCCCTGCGGAGTTGGCGCTGTGCAAAAAGGAGCAGGTCACACTGAGCCGACTGCGCAGCGGTCACTACCCTGATTTGAAATACTGGCTCACCAAAATCAATCGCACGGTCGACACAACCCGCAGGAAGTGCGTTCTCCGGGAGACACGTTATCTACAACTGCCCCAGAATTCATCAACCCCCGGCGGAGCCCCCCAGGCACCTTATCCAAAGACCCCATGCTGACCCGACTCATCTGGGAGAGATGGTTATCTACACCTGACCTGCCGGATGTCTCAAAGCCAGCCGACCCCTCTCTATAACCCTCCCTTCCCAACTCGTCACTTCACAACAACAACAACAGTAACAGCAGCCCAGCTTGAGAACGACCTCCAATAGGTGCTGAGTGTGTCTTTGGGCTACGAACAGTTCCCAATCAACAACTGACAACTGGGTCAGCGGGTAACCGGGATGCAGCGGCTTTCGAAACAACAATCGGGCCCAGTTGGAGGTTGCTCAACCGCAACAGCAACAGCAGCCCGACTCGAGAACAGACCTACTGGCAGGTCCTGCTGCGGTGTCGGGTGTGTGCTCTTTGCAGTACCGAACGTGTTCTCAACCTCACGAAGTCAAGGTGTTTTTTAACCCGCCCGAGTCTCGAGGGCCCGTGGACTCGAACAGGCGACGAGGGAGCCCACCCCTGCCCTCTGAGACATTAAAGCTCCGGGTCTTCGTGCTCAACAACAACAACAAGAGCAGCAGTAATAGCAGTAGTTCTGGTAGTGGTTGCAAAAGTATCAGAGTTCTGTAGAAGTAAGGGATTGCATATACTACAGCATCCAATGCAATTAAATGTGCAGTATTAATTATTCAGGAAGCTTTTGACGTTCCTTTACAGTATTTACCCTTGGGGAGTCATAAAGTATGTCTTTATCTATGCATGTGATCATTTACTCAAGTCATGCACTGTGCATGTTACTTTCCAAGAAATATGTGAACGGACCACCAACTTGTTTTAATACATACTGTGTACAGTACTGTGCAAATCATGGGTTGATTTTAGAAAAACTATTTTACCTATGTGTATATTTTACCCAATCTGGTTATTTCAGTGTGTGTTCTATGCATCGCTATATTGCATCAGGACCCAGGCAAACACTGAAATTTTCTTGTACACTGTCAGGTGTCAATTATTAGCTATTTGGTGCTCTTTTTGTAACACTCTTAAAAAAAGATGTCGCCAAGGTCATGCCCAAGTCGGAAAGTAGTAATAGGAATTGGTGTCAAGAAAGTATGTTGAAGTGATACATCTCGATTGAAAGACAAGATTTATATGTCTGGGAGAAGCTAAGTTTAGCCTGGGCTGTCCGTCGAGCTTCTGGAGCATCTTCGCCACATGTGTGTCAAAAATCAAATCATCTGTAAACCATTTATATCTAAGCCTAGTAAAAAGAGTTTGAAATTATATTGTTTGGCGATCATAGTTTATGATATATTTACAGTTTAAATGATCAGTAGTGTCAATTTTAGGTAGGGAGCGTCAATTATTTGCATTTTTGTTTTCTCGCTATTTGCAGTGAGCCTCAGTCCCCATGCAACACATTGAGCGGTGCTTCACCGATCAATATTCAATATGCTATAATGACTCATATGAGATGCTGTGTTGTGCATTGCCAGTTTTTTTTCTTGACTCTCTTATGTAGATAATGCTTGCTTAGAAAACAGCCAGCATGATGGAGTAGCATTCAGTTCACCGCAATCACAGTCATGATATGACAAAATCATTATCTTTTGCTCAAAACTATCTTATCTTCATTTTTTTAAGGAGAATTTTGGATTCAGCTCTTGCACTGAAGCTTATCATATCGTGTTTATTGCACACACCAGCAAATGAGAAACCTTGTGAATTTCTCTGCAGTTTCGCAAGCTGCTTCTCAGCAAAGGCTTGGTCTCCTGATTAAATCTTCCCTCCTGTGCAATATTGCAAGCTGCCAAGAGCAGGAAATGTCTGCTGATGCACAGGAAGACCCTCCGCTGGCCTCGCCCACGGTTTGGCGGCCAGCCATAAATCGACACTTCGTCTTTAAGGGAGGGTGGGGGGATTCTGGGAAAGCGTGTGACAACGGCAAAACATCTTGGATAATTGCCGATGGTGTTTCTGTGGACATCTTTACTAGAACAGGCTGGTCCGATGTGTCCGGACCAATCACGGCGAGGTGCATAATCGCGTTTCCTGGAAGAGCGCGGAGCAGTACCATCTCTGGATGTAGGATGCTCTGAGATCACTTTCCGATTGAATCAATCACTGCATCACGACGCTGCCAGTCTAATTTTAGCAAAGTGACTTGATTGCGCCTTTAAGTACTTAGCATACGACGCCACAATCCTCGTCCTCTCCTTTTTTTTTCGGGGAATTCCTTTTTCTAGTGAGTTTCAGTTGCACTTGTCTTTACTGGAAAATTGACTCGCTTGCAAGCTGACTCACGCTTGAAGAAAATAGAGCGTTGCTGTACTTTGACCAGCAGGGGGAAGCAGAGGATAATAATAGTTCACAAATCGATCTTTCTGGAATATGACTCAACATTACGCCAGTGAAGTGGGACTCTTCGACAGTTGCCATTTCGATTACGTCAGCACTAGGCGCAAACTAATGCAAGTGTTGCGTGTTTATAAAAAAAAAAAAAAGTTATATATTCTATATTTTAAGGTTAAAATAATACAGATTTTAAAACAGCTATACAAATTCAAACAGCTATACTGTAGATGTCATAATTGATTTCACAGAGCTACACAAACAACAGAAATACAGAATCGAAATAGAAAATATGCACTGATAAATGTGAAAACATTGAGTTGGGCCAAGCCACAGATTCCCTGATTGTGAGGCAAAAAAAGAACAGTGTGGATAACATGTCAGAAGTTATTCACCGCTGCCCTTCATCACCAAGGAGAAGAGTTTGCAATAAAAACAGCAGTTGTTCTTTGTATTCTCAGCAGATTGGATGCCCTGTGACGCCACACCGCCTCTCACGGTCAGTCTTGGTATGA
Organism: Hippocampus comes; assembly: GCF_001891065.2. Taxonomy (NCBI): domain Eukaryota; kingdom Metazoa; phylum Chordata; class Actinopteri; order Syngnathiformes; family Syngnathidae; genus Hippocampus; species Hippocampus comes. The sequence goes on from NW_017805380.1 coordinate 412,351, forward strand.
TGCTAAACATCTGGTTTTGGGGATACCAATCAATTTCGGGGGAGATCTAGTTAATTATGTTGTGGGGTGTGATGGTCATCTCAAGAACGCCACACACGATAGCAGTAAGCACAGTCTTGCCCATTTTCCCTGGTCATGTGTGGAGTCTGTCATGATATAGCATGTTAAAAATTACTTTGTGATGGAACAAGATGCAATACAAGAGCTGTATAACACATTCACTGTTTACAAGGATAATCTTCACTTTTGATTGATGCTGACAGTGAGCTTTTGCGATCTCCATTATCCCACTCTGCACTTCAAGCTAGTGTTTCTCACAATTGACGTTTACCCTTAATGTGATGATACATAACGATCAATCAAAAATGATCTCATGTTGCAGAAGCGACCACACGTTACAACACATTGCCGCATTCGAAGCATTTTTCGAAAGAGCTACTCTGCATACGCAGGTCAGAGGGCAACACGAAACCAGACGAGTTTATCTTGTCACATGCCGTCACATGCCAAAAAAAAAAAAAAAAAAGAACACAGGCTGCTGATGCGCTATGTGTTCTGTGGCTGCATTCTTGAGAGCAGGAGGCCAGCCTTATGATGAGTGTCATGAGGTGTCGGCATGCAGTGGAACGCCAGCGCCCTCCAACTCGAGAGGGAAGGCATGCGTTAGCAGCGACGTCATCGCTGTGGCCCTGCGGCCCATGTTTGGAACTGATGGCGTTAGTTGCCTGTAAAGAGCCGCAAATGTCATATCGATCTAGGCAAAGTGAACCTTCGGCCTCTTCAGGAGAGTTTTTATATGTAACATCAAACCCAACTTGAAGATGGGATGGGGGAGGGGGGGTGATGATGTAACAGGTCGTATCCAGTGACATAGTACATACAGTATGTGAAGTGCAGGCTTGTACACAATCTTCTGCAAGCCTTTCTACTTGTTTTTAAGCGAAACAAAACATTCTCCTCTTGCATGCCCGCAGGTACTGTTAGCGTGTGAGAATTGTCCAATGCCCACTTTGTTTTATGTAAGACAAATAGCTAACTAAAGCACTGTGGGTTTTTTTGGACTTTACACATTTGGGAATAGTCCTAGCCAGCAGCATTGAAACATCCAACCCTGTTCAAATGAAAGAGGAAGATAACATTGTGAAATTGTGCTCGGAACAGCAGGCACAGGGTCAAGAAGGCCCTTTCAGCACATGCGCACGCTGAACACTTGCGAAGGGAGGGTGTGAGGTTGCTCATTTTACAAGCTTCACTCGCAATACAAGTGTAACGGTGTCAAATTCACTCCATTCTCCCATTGAAATCTGCATGGCTTGCTAAATTTGATCTCACGTTGAATGCCGCACCATGCCCGAGAAGAGTCATCTCTAATTTCGAATTTCACTTAATTCGTCTGACATGTATTAGTTTTCTATGCATCTGATTTTACGGTAGCGCCAGGCAGAACAATGAAATACTCTTCCACTACCACCACAGATCAACTTTATTTTAGTTTTGAGTGCATACTTTTTGTGACATTTGTGTTTGCAGTGTATGCAAAACACGCTTTGGCTCACTGAAGGTGGGGAAACAGCGTTGTGTGAACAAATGTCTGACAGCACGTGTCAACTTCTCTCTTTACGGCAACTCATTATCATAGAAAACAGGTATGTACTCCACTTGACGGCTTGCCAATTTTTTGTTATCGTACATTCCGCTAAGTCAATAGAAGTACTATTATGCGTAGCATGATTGATTATGACAGGGTCCTAAGAACACTTGTGGGTCGAAAACTGAGATTTATATTTAATGAGAGTCGGTAGCTTGCGAGGAAAATCACAAGCACGTGCTAATCGCTCATTCACTGAGAATGATTCATTAGTTGCTGCAACTTGATGTCTGCTTTTGCCTGCAGAAATATCATGCCCTCCCACACCTTTCACCTCAGTTGCACTGTCTTGCACTGGTGACATGTGACCTTAATGCACTGTGCAGGCAAAAGCAATCAGCAAGACGAGCGACAATATACTCATTCACGTTGTTCGGAAATGATCTTATGGTCTTGGTTGCCCTGGGACGGTCTTAAAGGGGAAGTCAACTCGATTTCTGTTTTGTTTTTTGTTTTTTTCAAGAATATGTTCTATGCAGCCCCATAATATTACATTTGTGGAATATAAGTTAAGTAGTAAAACCCACCCATCTTTATCCATTTCCAGTAGCAGCCATTTTACCTCTTGCTGTCGACTGAAGATGACATCACAGTCGCTCAAGGGCTCAGGTAACCTTCAGAAAACAAGTGAGCTGTAAACTGTAAAGTCCTACTTTACCCGACGTTTTAAAAACGTTTACGTCCGCAGGGCCGTTAAACTTTAGCGGCTCTACTTTACAGAGAGGTCCTCGGTTTATGATGGTCCCGAAGAATCACAGAACAATATGTCGTTATGTGTGAAGAAGGCACAACTTACGTCACGATTATTGTTTGTCATTTGATAGTTTAGTGATAGACTACAGTGTGTTCCGACTTAAAACTGTACGTACAAACATTCACGCAGTAGGAACGGGGTACTATCATAACATCTCTGCATATTGTATTTCTTGCTCGTTACCCTGCGGGAACACTTTTGAGTTTTTCATTTTTAGCTGCCAGCCACGACACGCGACATTGCCCTCACACAACCTTCAGAAAACAAGTGACCTGTGAACTGTAAAGTCCTACTTTACCCGACGTTTTAAAAACATTTACGTCCGCAGGGCCATTTAACTTTAGCGGCTGTACTTTACAGTGAGGTCCTCGGTTTATGATGGTCCCGAAGAATCACAGAACAATATGTCGTTATGTGTGAAGAAGGCACAACTTACGTCACGATTATTGTTTGTCATTTGATTGTTTTGTAATTACTGCGTTAGCGTAGTTTAGTGATAGACTACAGTGTGTTCCGACTTAAAACTGTACGTACAAACATTCACGCAGTAGGAACGGGGTACTATCATAACATCTCTGCATATTGTATTTCTTGCTCGTTACCCTGCGGGAACACTTTTGAGTTTTTCATTTTTAGCTGCCAGCCACGACACGCGACATTGCCCTCACACCTCAATGTCCCTTTCAACGAAGACAACCGGTGCACCGTGTCAGTGTGACTTTGATGTTCAAAAGCCCTCCATCGTCTTTTCGCCTCCTTTTCGCAGACAGTGGGAGGTATTTTCCAACAAAAGGTTGACGTTGGCGGGGCTTTTCCCTCACAGCAATGTTGATTTACAAACACGCATGTGGCAATGTGTACTGCCAAGTCCGTGCCTCACTATGGTTTGATATTGGTCACAGATGGTACACTTGTGCGCAAGGAGCAAAGAGTACTGACCATGGGGGAGTATCTAGGAGCAGGCAGGGGAGCAGGTAAATAAATGGAACAAAGAGAATGGTGCAGGACATTCTGACCCTGTGTGTAGAGAATGGAACAAACACCAAACGAAAGAGTGTGTGTGCGTCCAAGCTTTTGGCCAACGTCATCTCCTCTGTACTGTCAGGACTTTCAAAAGTTCACCGGGACAAGGGTGGTTGCACAGATATTTGCCATTGTGACTGCACATATTGTACAGTCCAGGCACTTGCGCGCAGGCGCACACACACACACACACACACACACACACACACACACACACACACACACACACACACACACAAACACACACAC
>NW_017805380.1:416140-420130 GCF_001891065.2 Hippocampus comes
AACACACACACACACACACACACACACACACACACACACACACACACACGCTCCTAAGAGAGGAAATCAATAGCTATTAGAATGCACTATGGGGTTGTGTTACTCTTCCCTCTAATCTGCGCACGATTTGATTCGTGTCAGTAAATGCTCACAGCCGTTCCTTTTCAGCTTGACACTCTTATTTTACTGTAACAAGTATTACCAGCAGCATAGCTTCAATTACAGATTTCAGAAGCACAAGTTACATACGGTAACTTACGTGCTAGCTTAACATGAACATATAGCATTGTGAATGTACATCCATATTTTGGCCAGACATTATCGTTGCTTTGATTTAAATCGACAGTAGTGGAGACTCTCAAGTACACAATGTGGTGACATGTAGAATTTGGACAATATGGCTGAACGGTGACATTAAACTATGCAGTTAAAATTAGCTTTCAGTTTGGCTGGTATAAAAATCTCAACTCTGGGCATTGTTTTGCATTGTGCTTTGGTTTTGGCTACCTTTATCCGAGATTCTCCAGCCGCATTGAGGGGCTGTTGACAAAAGAATACACAGTACACCAGAAGTTATGTGAAATAAGCAGGCTGGTGTTGTAAGTAACAAGACTCCCTTTTTAGCGAGTGTTTTGTTGATGATATCCATCCAGAGCAGCTAACTTGACCTTAAATCATCCACAAGTGGAGATTTTCGAATGTGCCTTTAAACGTAGGCTACTTTGCACACCCGATGTCCTGCATTTACATGCCATGTAGACCTCGCAGTTAGTTCTCTCTGTGCTGAATTGAAAGGAAATGAGGGGAGCCATTTCGATTGGCCGGGAGTCGGGTGCATTCCCTCCCACAACGGCGCAAAATGGTCCAAAGGCCTTCTTCTACTTGTGCAAGTCAAGCAAAATACCAAAAGAAAGAAAACATTTAGACTGCACTTGGCGTACGACTTGTACTGTACACCAAAATCGGGACCTATGTGTTTTTAATTCGCTGCCTTAATATTTAAGAGTGATTGAAATGTGTTTACACTGATGTTGTTCAACATTTTCAAATGTTGCATTAAAAGCTGTATGTTCAATTAATAGAGGAGAGATTGAGATTAGTTCAACCATGGTTTGACTTCCAAACAGATTTAAGTTTTTCTTTTGGAAAAGTTATCTTGTCATGTCTCTCATTGAACAAGTGGCCAAAACGTTGTGGCCGGTCAGTGCATAGAGTAGCATTTATAAATAGAGGAGCACGGTGATCTTGTGGTTCAAGAGGCTCCAGAAACACATGACTTTCTTTTAGAATTGATTTACAGATGGTAGTGGTGGTGGGCGGGGGGGGACTCAAAATAGCCCGCCCACCGAGAACAGGACGTCTTGGTGAAGGCACATGCTTGCAAACAGGCGTGAACAAGCGATGTGCTGAGTCAGATTTGTGATATTGGGAAAATGTTGGGAGACTGGCCACCAGATGATGACATTGGGAGCCCTACTTGGCACCATACGTTAACCACGGTTGCAGTTGTCCCTGTGTTGCTTCACCCACTGTCGGAAGAGCAGTGAACAGAGTGTGCAGAAAGCCCCCGGCTCACCCCCCGCCCCCTGCCCCCCGCCCTCAATCCCATTGTAAAGACTGCAAGCCTTTCTACTTGTTTTTAAGCGAAACAAAACATTCTCCTCTTGCATGCCCGCAGGTACTGTTAGCGTGTGAGAATTGTCCAATGCCCACTTTGTTTTATGTAAGACAAATAGCTAACTAAAGCACTGTGGGTTTTTTTGGACTTTACACATTTGGGAATAGCCCTGGCCAGCAGCATTGAAACATCCAACCCTGTTCAAATGAAAGAGGAAGATAACATTGTGAAATTGTGCTCGGAACAGCAGGCACAGGGTCAAGAAGGCCCTTTCAGCACATGCGCACGCTGAACACTTGCAAAGGGAGGGTGTGAGGTTGCTCATTTTACAAGCTTCACTCGCAATACAAGTGTAACGGTGTCAAATTCACTCCATTCTCCCATTGAAATCTGCATGGCTTGCTAAATTTGATCTCACGTTGAATGCCGCACCATGCCCGAGAAGAGTCATCTCTAATTTCGAATTTCACTTAATTCGTCTGACATGTATTAGTTTTCTATGCATCTGATTTTACGGTAGCGCCAGGCAGAACAATGAAATACTCTTCCACTACCACCACAGATCAACTTTATTTTAGTTTTGAGTGCATACTTTTTGTGACATTTGTGTTTGCAGTGTATGCAAAACACGCTTTGGCTCACTGAAGGTGGGGAAACAGCGTTGTGTGAACAAATGTCTGACAGCACGTGTCAACTTCTCTCTTTACGGCAACTCATTATCATAGAAAACAGGTATGTACTCCACTTGACGGCTTGCCAATTTTTTGTTATCGTACATTCCGCTAAGTCAATAGAAGTACTATTATGCGTAGCATGATTGATTATGACAGGGTCATAAGAACACTTGTGGGTCGAAAACTGAGATTTATATTTAATGAGAGTCGGTAGCTTGCGAGGAAAATCACAAGCACGTGCTAATCGCTCATTCACTGAGAATGATTCATTAGTTGCTGCAACTTGATGTCTGCTTTTGCCTGCAGAAATATCATGCCCTCCCACACCTTTCACCTCAGTTGCACTGTCTTGCACTGGTGACATGTGACCTTAATGCACTGTGCAGGCAAAAGCAATCAGCAAGACGAGCGACAATATACCCATTCACGTTGTTCGGAAATGATCTTATGGTCTTGGTTGCCCTGGGACGGTCTTAAAGGGGAAGTCAACTCGATTTCTGTTTTGTTTTTTGTTTTTTTCAAGAATATGTTCTATGCAGCCCCATAATATTACATTTGTGAAATATAAGTTAAGTAGTAAAACCCACCCATCTTTATCCATTTCCAGTAGCGGCCATTTTGCCTCTTGCTGTCGACTGATGATGACATCACAGTTGCTCAAGGGTTCAGGTAACCTTCAGAAAACAAGTGACCTGTGAACTGTAAAGTCCTACTTTACCCGACGTTTTAAAAACGTTTACGTCCGCAGGGCCGTTAAACTTTAGCGGCTCTACTTTACAGAGAGGTCCTCGGTTTATGATGGTCCCGAAGAATCACAGAACAATATGTCGTTATGTGTGAAGAAGGCACAACTTACGTCACGATTATTGTTTGTCATTTGATTGTTTTGTAATTACTGCGTTAGCGTAGTTTAGTGATAGACTACAGTGTGTTCCGACTTAAAACTGTACGTACAAACATTCACGCAGTAGGAACGGGGTACTATCATAACATCTCTGCATATTGTATTTCTTGCTCGTTACCCTGCGGGAACACTTTTGAGTTTTTCATTTTTAGCTGCCAGCCACGACACGCGACATTGCCCTCACACCTCAATGTCCCTTTCAACGAAGACAACCGGTGCACCGTGTCAGTGTGACTTTGATGTTCAAAAGCCCTCCATCGTCTTTTCGCCTCCTTTTCGCAGACAGTGGGAGGTATTTTCCAACAAAAGGTTGACGTTGGCGGGGCTTTTCCCTCACAGCAATGTTGATTTACAAACACGCATGTGGCAATGTGTACTGCCAAGTCCGTGCCTCACTATGGTTTGATATTGGTCACAGATGGTACACTTGTGCGCAAGGAGCAAAGAGTACTGACCATGGGGGAGTATCTAGGAGCAGGCAGGGGAGCAGGTAAATAAATGGAACAAAGAGAATGGTGCAGGACATTCTGACCCTGTGTGTTGAGAATGGAACAAACACCAAACGAAAGAGTGTGTGTGCGTCCAAGCTTTTGGCCAACGTCATCTCCTCTGTACTGTCAGGACTTTCAAAAGTTCACCGGGACAAGGGTGGTTGCACAGATATTTGCCATTGTGACTGCACATATTGTACAGTCCAGGCACTTGCGCGCAGGCGCACACACACACACACACACACACACACACACACACACACACACACACACACACACACACACACACACACACACACACAC
>NW_017805380.1:421196-424915 GCF_001891065.2 Hippocampus comes
GCATTGCAGCACAGATGGTAGTGGTGGTGGGCGGGGGGGGACTCAAAATAGCCCGCCCACCGAGAACAGGACGTCTTGGTGAAGGCACATGCTTGCAAACAGGCGTGAACAAGCGATGTGCTGAGTCAGATTTGTGATATTGGGAAAATGTTGGGAGACTGGCCACCAGATGATGACATTGGGAGCCCTACTTGGCACCATACGTTAACCACGGTTGCAGTTGTCCCTGTGTTGCTTCACCCACTGTCGGAAGAGCAGTGAACAGAGTGTGCAGAAAGCCCCCGGCTCACCCCCCGCCCCCTGCCCCCCGCCCTCAATCCCATTGTAAAGACACACGCTGGACTGTCAATAAGAGGTGAAAGGTTAACCAGTAGCTGGCCAAGAAGTCAGAAGGTCAGCGTTCAGGCTCTGTGTTGTAATTATGCCATCCCCTGAGTTGTGTAAAAAAGGGGCCAGGCAGCTGTCCTTCCCCCGTAAAGTTACATTTACCCTGGCTAAGTGCCAACTGGATCTGTGGATGATTCCTAATGACGGGAGCAGAAGTGGGCTGATGGTGATCGAAGCTAGGGATGAGGAAGAGTGATATTGACACGTGGTGAATATATACGTAATTCTTGTCGCGCGCAATGTAACTCGTTGTCCACTTCATTAGGCACACGTGCAGACACTAAAGCTAAGTTGAACAGCTTCATTCATTCCTGGGATGTGAGAGACCCCACACACGAGGAGGCAAAACGTCTGTGAACGGCGACGTGGCGCCACAGCGCATGCAGAAAGCTGAAAATGCACAGCGCAAAGATGTTGTAGTCATGGACGAAGAACGAGCAGGACAAAAGCTAACTGTTTGCTGTTAACAATACAGTGCAACCTCGATTTAACGGACCCGAAAGCAATATATCCCTCATTCAACGGACAGAAAACAGTTTCCAGTCTGCTCAAAACACCCCTTTGTGCAGTGCCTTTTGGTCTATCGTTCCAAAATTGGCCGCAATCGCCATCAGCGATCAACAGACAGACTGGTCACGTGTTTCCAGCTTGCCTTGCTCCCTTGTCATCAACAAACAGGAAACTAAAGCAGGTGAAAAAGTTAGCCAATGTGGTAACCAGGTTGCCAGGGGACGACTTTCCCACGAAAAGTATGAAGAAAGTGAATGCAGGAGGATTTTCCGGTACGATTGGGAAGCGGAAAACCGACCGCCTCAAACTGAGGCAAGGCAAATATTCTGCAGTGTGAAATCGACCCTCACGCTTTGAAATGTTATGTATTTATTTATTTTTGACTGCTATGAAAATCAACACACTTGTTTTAACTACAAACAGTTAAACAGTTTGTTTACAGCTCTTGCACCGGATCCTCTTAGCTTTGCACAGGTGTACCTAATGAAGCGGCCGATGGGTGTAAAACATGATTAAATAGTCCCCTTTTGCTCTCTTACAAAGAGACATATGCTTCATGTCATGCTTTGAATGCGCGCTAAATGGGCCTATCTTCCTTTCTGGTGCAGCTGTCGTAGTCCCCCAAGGGCAAGAAAAGGAGAGGGGTAGATGAGACCCATCCGTGCTGACCCCTGCCTCCCTCCTGTCTTCCTCAATTTTCCTAGCCCACACGCCTGAATCACATCGGGACCCATTAAAAAAAAAAAAAAAGGCACACGCACGCATCCCTGCGATGATTCATCATTAACCCCTCGTTTCTCCCCGGGGAGCATGAGTGACTCAGGATGAGAGGAGGAGGAGAAGGAGCGGGGACAGAACATAATGGTGGCAAGTACACGGCGAACCAGCAGTGCCGTCGAGTGGCGGAGCGATGAGCAGTTTGGCCTTCAGTGCTCAGAGGGGGCCGCGGGGAGGCGAGGCAGACAGCTCGGGAGAGGCGCCGTTAGTCACCACGACAACTGCTGTGTGCCACTTCACTGAGAAACATTGTGTCTCTGCTTTCTGCAAAGTGCTGTTTGTCAGAATTCGCGGTTGATGATACGGAGGGGTTGTTCAGCACGCTCTCCGCTTGCTTTGATGCAATCTGCAGCGGAGTTCACAGTTGTATGTGGTCAAAGGCCATCTTGGCATTCTCTGCTGGCCGACAACATACATTTTATGTTTTTTTTTTTTTTTTTTTTAATGCAGCCGCATATATGCTTATATCTATATTTTATATTGCATTCTGTACTGTGTAGAGTTCATTTTTCTGAAACATTTATTTTGTGCATGCAATGCTTTGTTTTCTTTTTCTACCTTCCCCTTTCAATTTTGCTGCTGTAGATTGCAAATTTCTCCATCGTGAGACAAATAGGTTTTCTTATCTTGTCTTATATTTGTCCCGTAAAATCATTTCAACGTATGCCCACCAGTCTATTCTCTTTATTTGTCACGTTTCTCACGGTTGCATTGCTCGCCAATCTAATATGCACAGACGAAGTAGTGCTGGCCCATGTTATGTAAATGATTAGCAATGGGACCGTTTCTTGACTCAATCAGATTTAAAATTCGTCCCCGCAGGGTAAGAGGACTCCCCTCGATGATGTCAGCAGTTTTCCGGCCTATGATTGGTTGGTCAGAGCAGTACTTATGCAGCCGACTTAAACTGGCAAAACAGATTTGTATTGTAGCGATCGGACATGATGAGTGAGTGTGATGTATTTTGATCTTTTTGTCTATTTATTACATAAATATTGATTCTAAACCGCTCCAGTTCATGAACGCGGCACCATTGTGTGCTGTGATATGGCATTTTTGTATAGTATCTGTATTATCGGTATCTATAATTGCAACATGATATCAGTGGTATTGAGAAGGCCCCCGGGTAGCAAATGCACAGCTTGCCGCTGGTCGTTCTGCGTCGTGAATCATAAAGTCAATGTAGGTGCAAGAGGACCCATTTTGAAAACGCCGTGATCCTAATTGGTGCTCTTATGAACTGCTACTGTGACCTTTTTGAAACCAAAGTGGAATGAGTCAGAGCACCTTCAAGCATGGCCCGACCGCATGCTGGGGGAGAAGAGGAGGGAGAGTGCCTCACGGCTAAGAAAATGACTCATGACTCTTTTTCTCCCTTTCAGCTCTCGAGGGCGGAAGGTTGGCGTGCGTGTGCGGGCCCAGTGGGTGTGTGGCAGCCTGTGGTGAGCCGTCAGTGTGAAGAGCAGACCTGCACTGCCTAATATCGCTCGCGAACGCACGATCACGCCCGATGAGAAATTGAGCAAACTGCGCTGCAGTGATCAAGGAAGTTTCCTTTCTTGCGTATGCAAAGGAGCTCGCCTGCGGCACCCATGATGCTCTGTTAGCAGAGTGGAGTTTCCCCTGAGCGGAGGAATCCCCCCCGCCTGCACGCCTACACACCTTCACTCACCAGCAACAACATCAGCTACACTTTCATATTGTGATGACATATTGATTAACAAAAACTCATTGCATCTGTTTTTGAGAACACTTGTCCTCATCAGGGTCACGGGTGTAGCTATGTCAGCTTTTTCAGATCCGGTTCCCAGTAATTCAAGTCCTTGGGCTCGTTTGTCTGCTTGCCTGACAATTCTCAATTACTCTTACATGGCAAGTGAGTGATGATGCCACATGCAAGAACTGCATCGACCTCATAGTCCCACACATTGCAAATTTCCCCAGTGTGGTACAAATAAAGGTTATCTTATCTTAGTTCAAAATGATCTAACCCTGTATTGGTGTCGCCGGCCCATGAACAGCAAAAATCAGCATATATATATATA
>NW_017805380.1:427444-461569 GCF_001891065.2 Hippocampus comes
TTGCGTAGGTTTACAATGGGTACTCTGACTTCCTCCCACATTCCAAAAACATGCTTCTTGGATGAAATGAACACTTGAAATTGGCCTTAGGTTTGAATGTCAGTGTGAATGGTTGTCGATATATGCCCCGTGATTGGCTAGAAACCAATCTTGGCTGGACCCCTGCTTCAAGGGTGCTTTGACACATAAGCGGCATTTAAAAAAAAAATTGGATGGGTGGATGGAAGTCAGTCTGCCAAATCCTTAGCAATCGATTGATTCATCATATCTATTTTTTTGTAATTACAGTACCAATCCCATTTGACATGAACAAATGATTCATGACGTTTGAACTTGAATTGACTTTTTTGTTGGACAAGGCTCAAACTTCAGTAAGGAGGAGAAGAGAAGCCTCTTGTTTGTGCAGGTGTCTCTTTGCTGGTGGCGGGGCTCTCGCGCACCCATCATTTGACACGTTTCAAGTGGCGACTGCGTCCCGTCCGTTTGCATGCATACGATACGGCACAATGAGCCTCACCAAGCCAATCGAAATGAATGCGGTGGAGGGAGAGGCCCGTTTGGATCTGTATGTCGGGGGAACACTCGGGATTATAGGCTTCGTCTGGCATTGGTTTTTATAAGGCTGTCTTTCGCCATATGCTTGCAGCAGTGATGTTAACCACAGACATGTAACGTACACATAAGCAGTACTTTCACAGCCGCAGCAAGCATTTCGAGCAGCAGAGCGGCTTGGTTCTCAGTGGGATCGCAGTTTTGATTAAGGTCTTTCATGCCATGTCCAAACCTACTCGGTCTTTTTGTGTGCCGCTGGAAAATATGTTCCGACCTTTTGGAAAACCTCTAAGGTCATTCCAGGACTCGGGTCAACAACCACTTTGGTTCTCATTTCAGAATTCCACTTCACCACTTTGATCTTCTTCATCCATGTTTTACGTTTCTACACCGTTGCATTGTGGAGACTTCCAGAGAGGCCTCGCTGTCTCTTGCATATGAAGATTGTGTAAGAGCTCTTTGAGTCTGCTAAAAGGCTTGCAGATTGCAGGGCATCACCTTGATCTTATAAAGTAAGGCCCAGGCTGTGTGGTGAAGTCAGGACACCGCTCTGGGCCGCAGATCTGCTCAGCCAGTCTGCTTCGAGAGCTCTCATCTGGTTTGCGTGCTGGGGTTAGGGTTACAAACCCCACACGAAAGCAGCTTGTTTAGGACTATTTGCATGTTGCAGCTGAGCTCCGCACCACTGACATGTGGCTTCTGTGCTTGCATTTTGTGTCTTTTTTTTTTTTCTTCCCAACAAAGGCTTTTTTCTTGCTTTGCATGTCAAAATGATAGAATCTCGTAAAGGGCATGTCAAGCCAACCACTCCTAAATTGGATCGGAGTTTGTGAACCTTCAAAGACATGCATAGCTACCTCCTACACATGCCTCCAGTTTGTCATTAACATCCATATATGTCCCGGTAATTTATCTTTGCGGACAGAGCATGCAAGACCATGCGCGGAACACAAACCAATGCCTCGTTAGAAGCCGCTAATCCGACCGCGGTTTACATGATTCAATATTCGGGTTTAGAAAAGGTGTGCCCCAGGGGTCTTATTCCGGTTTTTCAATTTCTGACGAAGAGCATATAAGGGCTTTCGTGCGCATTGACATGGCCTTTAAAAATCTGAATACTGCCAATATCCGTGTTTTAAATTTTTTATTGACTATATGTAAACAGTCAGTGTCCCACCCTTGTAGCTGACTATTACTTCTTTACACAAACCCGCAAACGGACTGTTCATAAACACAGACAGAGACACAGACGCAAGCCCACACCCTCAGACAGACGGCTCTTACTCTTTTACACACACACACACACACACACACACACACACACACACACACACACACACACACACACACACGCGCACACGCACACACACACACGACTACATTTCCATCCACATGCAGCAAGTATCCGCGCTCCAGCCAGACAGCTTGTTGAACAGATATTCTCTTGATGTCGTCGCCGCACAGTCACGAGGGAGATGATTTATTCAAGGCTTTTCCCGCCAATTTTTTTCTTGGGACTGAAATTCAACGGCTGGCGTGTTAACAAAGATTTCCCCCCCCCCCTCTTTCTGTCAAACTGGTCTCCTCCCTGCAGGGGCTTCCGCGCATAGACAGACGCTGGGAGTCATTAAATGACACACGGTACGGGGAGAGCCCTGCTAGACAAAACGAAAGCTGGAAATAGGAAGAGCTTCAGACATACACTCATGCAATGAAGTAGGTGATAGCGGCCCGATGGGAAGGCTGTCATTTGGCAAACTGCATTGGGGGTGTTTACCCAGCAATTAAGAGTCTGAGTAACAGTCTGCTGCCGTGACAGACCATTTTAATGATCGTCTACAAAGCAAGCAAATCCGATGAAGGACGGATATTATTCAACGTTTGTCAGTGTTTTGTGGCACGATGTCACTCGCGCGTCGCCGCACGACTCCCGCTGCAGAACGCCCACGCATGGCATGCCCTTATTCCAGACGGGAGCCGTTTTTGGCCTGACGAGCTTAGATGCTCGATTAGGAAACACTGACAAAGACAGAAACCACGTGATGCCGTCTGCTAGAAATAGAAGGGAAACTTTCTTTTTCAAGCAACCATAAGACCCAAAATAGACATTTCCAGGCTCAAGCCTGTGAGGGAAGGTGGGCGGAGGGCAAGGGGGGAGGCATCTTAAGGGGGTTATTTACTGCTCTCATCCACTTAAAGAAGCATGGATTCCCTCTCAGGCTGCCCTACATTCAAGATCTCTATCTCGGGGCAGCTTTGTTGAGCAGACAGATTACCTACAGGATCCAGGTGAGAGGTGGACCAAATAGGATCTCGGTTTCTAAGCTTGGCACTTGTTGATGTTGAGCGCAGCTACGTGTGCAAACGCCATGCAACTGTTTGGCAGTCGTGCGTTCAACGGTCAATCCACACCAAACATATTTTATTTTTAGCAAAGGGTCTTAAAAGACTTCTAAACGAATCAGACACCTTATTAGGTACCCCTGCAAACTCCAATGAGATCCAATACATGAGCTGTATCATATAAAGCTCACCTGTGGTTGACAGTCAGAGAATTATTTGTTTTGGAATATGGGCACTATTATTGCAGTGGTGTGCAAAGTGAACTGCAACATACTGTGAGCTCGCGGAGCTAAATGGGGGAACCAAAATACAATGTGACCAATAAATAAGGTTGAACACAATCTGTTCCGGAACACTGCAGGAAATAATGGAAATAGATTGTTCTTGGACTAACTGTCCAGGAAATATTATCAATATCATCCCCGGTAGGTCGATCGAAGACTCTAAATTGCTTGTGGGTGTGAATGTGAATACTTGTTTGTCTATTTGTGAGGATAAGCATGACAAAGAATGGATGGATGGATTCCTAACTTTCACACGAGCATAAAAAGAAGTTAACATCCATCCAATCATCCATCCATTTTCAAATCCGCTTTATCCTCACAAGGGTCGCGGAGGGTGCTGGAACTTATCCCAACTGTCTTCGTGCAGTAGGCGGGGGACACCCTGAACCGGTTGCCAGCTAATCGCAGGGCACACAGAGACGAACAACCATCCGCGCTCACACTCACACCAAGGGATAATTTAGAGTGTTCAATCAGCCTGCCATGAATGTTTTTGGAAACCGGAGGACCTGGAGAAAACCCACACAGGCCCGGGGAGAACATGCAAACTCCACACAGAAAGGCCGGAGCCGGGGTCAAACCCATGACCTCTTCACTGTGAGGTCGACGCGCTAACCACTGGACCACCATGCCGCCCAGAAGTCAACATGTAAAACAAAAACAAAAAAAAAATCCTACTCAACGCTCTGCTTTAACTTTAATGCCAGTCATGTGTCTGCTTACTTCACATTCCTTGCAGTCAGCCCATCCAAGCAAAACAAGCGCTCGTCACGTTTGATGCTCACTCCACCGACAACCAATATGGTGGACTGCGGTGCTCCAAAATTTTGCAATTCGAACAGGTGTACTCTTTTTCAGAAACATTCTCCAAATTCACTTGAGAGGTTTCGCTGCATTACACAAAGCTCTAAATATGATCATACCCATCGTTTGTGTATTGAGCTCATGGCAAAAGCGTCAGAAAAATGAATTTGCGATGAGAGGAAGGGTCGCTTCCTTCCTTTTGTCGCTATCCCCCCCGCCCCGTCGTCCCCTCGCTGCCACCCTCGCGTGTTGTTCAGCCTCGGTCAGGCGTGTTGGGAGCGTCTCTGTCGCATCCTGCTGCTAAATCCACTTCCCACTGAAATGCTTCATTCTTCGCTCGCTCCTATGCCTCTATACATGTGCGCACTAAGTGATGTGAGTGATGCACTAGCAAACGATCAGAGCCTTCATCTTTTCCCACGCATCTGTCAGCAAATACTTGATGACGAATACCAATAACCAGCGTTATAATCACACAATCTGCTCCCTCGGCGGTTTCGATGCTCGCACACTACGGGTGTAAACAAACTCCATCTTTCAAGGCGATCGCTATCGTCCGTTTGTATCCCTTTTTTGGTGACACACATGCACACCTTTCGCATGTCCGGATGTGGGTCAAATCGTGGGCCTGTATGAAATGTAGACTTCGGAAGCAGGTCAGATAAACCGTTATGCCTTGGCCCAGATATCTTAACCTATATTCGCGCTGTTGCGTCAAGAGGTGGGAAAATGGAGAAAAATCGCAGCGGGGTGGAATTGGAATGTCACAAAAGCTTTAGTCCCTCAAAGTTGTCACAGCTAGAACTGACTGTGCGGGAATATGGAGTGTCCGGATGGAAGGGAGAATGTGATTTTTATATTTGAACTTGAGCTCTGTTTCGTTCTGTCCACATCCTTGTTGTCGTTTGTCTTCCGACGGCATTAAGACAGTCAAATAAGGTTGTTGCATTGTTGACACGTAACCCTCCCTTTGTCCCTCTGCTCTGTCAGTCCTTCTCAACCGAACCGGTCGAGAGGGATAGTCGCCCCACAGAGCGTTTCTTAAGTGGATCATCTCCCCCCCTTTGCTCACATGTGGTTTCATTGGTTTTCTTATATTCATTTAGAGCAGGGATGGGCAACTTAAATGCTGGAGGGGACCACAATTTTCCATCTGAGCTACTGGGAGGCCTCAAAAGAGCACACACTTCCTAACCCGATGTATGACAAAAATGCAATTTTAAATGCAGGCAAAATACATACATATGTGCAACAAAAAAAATGTGGTCTTAATATATTTCATTTTCAATGCGGGTAGAAAAAAAAAAAGATCCAATATCCAAGCCCAACAACCAAGGGTTTGAAGAAGACAATAAAATGGCCACCTACTGTAATTATTTTTTTTTCCAGTGCAAAGTGCTCATGCATAAAAATTAACATTCAAGGACAGCGCATAACTGCTGAACAAGAAACCACTTTCTTCACAAAAGTCATTCACTCAAAATGTTTGTTACTGAGGTACTTATCATTCCAAATCCACAAAACAAGTATTAAGCCTACTGACATTTAAGTGTCGGGCAGTATAGAGACCCAGCGTGAGCACAACTAAGACATGGCTGCATCTAGTGGTAATTGGTGGTATTACAACTTATCACTACTGCAGACTCCTGCATATTTGAAGTTGGGCAGATGTGGATTTGTCCAAATTTTATGCTTTATTCGTTTTCATATTTTGAATGTTCCCTCGTTTTTCCTTTTTTAATGTCTGTTAAATCACAAGACCCCCCCCCCCCCGTTATGACCGAAACCATATCAAGAAGCCAAGGATAACTTGATTCAACTCTTGTTTAAGTTATGATCACATGGGGTTTGGTAACAAGAAAATGCTTGGAACAGCTCTCTTATTTATTACATATGAGAATTTAAATTTTTGGAAGACATTTTAGAAAGCATCGTGGAAGTTGACATGGTTGATCTGCTTTCGCGGGCCACATAAAAACGATGTGGTGGGCCAGATCTGGCCCCCGTGCCTTAAGTTTGACACCCGTGGTCTAAATGATCATCTGTTATTATCCAACTGAACATGCACGTTTCAAAATGTGGGCGGAAGCCACAAGACCTGAAAGAAAACATGCAAACTGGAGATTCAAACCCAGAAACTCAAAACTAAGGAGGCAGATGTGCTAACCACTGACACACCGTGCTGCCCTGATCAGTTCTTAACTGAAATTAATATGCAACAAGGCTGTAAATTTCCCCAGTGTGGGACAAATAAAGGATATCTAATCTAATCTAATCTAATCTAATGATAAGCCAAAGGTTTTTACGGACATTTAGAGAATATTTTTTTCAATATGTGTTCATATTGTCTATGATGTTCTAAGAAGTCAAATAGAAGTTCTTTTTTTTTTTTTTCTTAGCAGCACAACCCTGCTTTTAAGTCTTTTGCGCATTACAGTAGTCTAATAACTCCGCTCTCATTTCATTAGCATAAAAGAGCGAAGGAAGGCCACTTTCGGGGGAAGATCCTGTTTCAAGTCGTCTTTGATGCGCACATTTACAAAGGCCTGGCAGAGTACAACAGTAGGAGTCCCGCGACTGGCCTGTAATACAAGAAAACTTTAATTAGAGGGAACAGGAACGCTTTGACATGTCCAATTGTCTCTCGTGGAAGTTCAAAGACGAGCGGTTGCAAACGCGCCGAGCGTTCGAGGTGATGTTTGCTCACGTGACGGATTGCGTTGGACCCGTTTGTGCCGCATATGGACAAATGGAGGGAGACCGCAAAAGAATCTCATTGCTAAAATACTCCGTTCAGTGTAAAGTCATGCATCACTCTCGTTTTCAGCGAAACACGGGCTGGACAGGAAAAATGGTATCACGACTTCCTGTTACGGCCCATAATACTCGAGAAATGATGATAGCTGCCGCAACTGCTTTCGTCCATGAATCCCTTGTGTTGCAAGAATCTGACTCATTCATTCCTTTCCATCTAGCTCTCCTCCCAGACAAAGTGCAGCATGGGCCAGCATTCTTAAGAATAATCAGTCTGATGGACACAGTGTCAAATAAACAGGAGCAGGTGGAAACTGTGTGAAGACTGTCATGATTTTTCGCTTTATTTGCAACAGATTTTTTTCCACCCCCCCTCCCCCAAAAGATACAATTTAAATTTTTGTAAGGCATGTCATGTCATTCCAGGACTCGCAGATGCTCACTGCAACAGGAGAACAGTTTGTAAATGTGTATGAAGTCTAAAAAATCTTGGGTGAGGAGGAAAAAAAAAAGGGGATGTGTCACTGTGGAAATTATGCGCTTTTCTAAATTCGTCAAGTTCCTCTCTCGGAGTTTCGAGGTTAAAGTTAGCGAGGCTCCAGTGAGAGGTAACCAAGGATGCACGCATGATTGAAAATCACGAGTAAAGCTGGAGCCGATACCGACACCGAGGTTTGGACGAGAGGTGGACTACTGTACATTCTGGGGGGCCGGACACAAAAAAATGAACGCAAATTCACATTTGCACCTTTTAGGGCAGTGGTCCCCAACCCCCGGGCCGCGGACCGGTACCAGTCCGTGGGTCATTTGGTACCGGGCCGCACAGAAAGAATAAATGACTGACATTACTTCCGTTATATACATTTTAAAATGTATATTTAGAATTATTTGTCACAAATTTTATTGTATTGTTTCAAATTCATTAATTCACTAGCCTGCATTAAAAATAAATAAATAAATAAAAATGCATAAACAAAATAGCCAACAACATTTCCAAGAGCAATTTCGGCTGTAGAATCCTAGTACCTCATTAGTTTTGTGTGTGTGAGTGTGTAATTTGACATTTTTTTTCATGTTTAGTTCTTTTTAATGTACACTGAAGGGACATGCGTCCATCAATTTCCTTCAACCTAGACTGGTGAGTCAACCTCAGAGCACATAACAGACAAACAAACACATTCACATTCACACCTACAGACAATTGAATTTCTATTCTTCAAATAACCTAACGTGCCTATTTTTCCATGGGAGGAAACGGGAGTGCCCAGAGTGCGCAAAGGGAGAGCTGGCAAAGTCAACACGGAAAGGCCCCAGACGGGATTCCGGAACCTCTGACTGTGAGGCAGACGTGCTAACCACATGCTTCACCGCGCCTGGAACAGACCATGTTGAGCCTCAGACGTTCGGCTATATATTCCTTTTTGGAGTGCTCCACTCATAACTTACAACCCTTGAAACTTTCCAGGAAAAACTAAACAGGAGGTGGAAAGTGGTAGGCGAGTTACTAAAAAAGAGGCCTGTGACTAAAAATTTGATTCCTCTAACTCCCCCCTGTTTGCTTCCTGCGCATGGAGAAACTACTCACTGCTCCTGTGTGTCATTATTATAGGCGCTTCGGAGGTCAATTCTACCTCGTGTATTGAAACTAGGTCTTAAAAAGTGGAATCAACACAATGATTCTAAATGGGACCTTTCAGGCGAATCGAGATGGCAGAAAATGTGTCCTGTTAATATTTCATCAGCCTGCCTACGATTTTTCTCACTGCCGATCAGACACACCGTGATCTGCAACAGGTTCCCGGCTCAAGCTAGAAGCCCGACATCTCACAACATGTTTTGTTCCTTTGTCCCTCTCTCAAAAAAAAAAAAGCCTTTTAGTGACACGAGTTGAAAAACACCCTATGGCTGGATCCCGCCCTCAGTTGGCTGCAAAACAAGTCTGCGCTCTTACTCACAGCCACGTTACCGCACTGATGACGTCGCAGGCCCTCGCCTGGCTAAAAATACAATACGGACTTTTGTGATTCGTTCGCCGCGCGCATGTCACGGCAGTCCCAAAAAAGACCCGCTGTTCTAAAAATAGACCACAAACAATAGGTTCGAAATGGCGCTATTAAGGAGCCCCGGGCTTTGCCGAGATTAGAGACCGCCAGGGGAGACACAGAGGCATATTGTTGTTGCTGCTGACGTGCCACTTGTGGTCACAATGACTGTGCAGAAACTAACCCTGAGCTTTTTTTTTTTTTTTGCTGGTGCAGCAAAGACCAGGATCAGGGTAAACAACACACTTTTTTCTTTTTTTTTTTGCTCTGCTTTAATCCGATGCCTCACCAAAGTTCTTGCTATTTATAGATTGAGGGGATTTTGGCACAAAAGGTGAAACCCCCATCTGTTGTAAGCTTTTATGCGCCCTTATCGCCCTGAGTTATTGCTTTCGACAGAATTTCCCCTTTCTTCTTTTACAAACGTGTTGGATGTGTTCCAGACACTCCTTCCGCTTGGATTCTGCGTCGTGCTCCCAAATGTTTGGGTTTCCTGCTCAGGGCTTGATCCCCTCTGGCCCCGCTGACCTTTACACAAACAGGAAGAGGCGCTAAATGAATATGTTTTAACAAACCCACTTGCATAATCCTGTTCAATCCCGTATCCCCCCCGCCCCAACCCTCCCTACAATCCAATCCTTGATTAATACCTTAAAAGGCGGCAGCATATGGGTAGCCTATCAGACAGGGGTACGCACACACAAAAAACACTCAAACCAGGATTAAAGGTGCAACCGTGGTGGCTTTATTACTCATTAAGTGTAAATCTGATGATGGGGCAGATGCGACGTACACAGAGCGATTAGCCCCCCCCCCCCAGATGTTCCTTCGAACGTATTTTCTGCAGCAAAACAATGACTTGTTTTACAGTTGATCGTGTTTGCATGCAAATGAAGCACGCTGGACTACTACTGAATTAGAATTGACTTCTAATTGGTGCCATAATTGACACTAATGATTCACGTTGACATTGCCAGGCTGATGATTGCCGTTTAAATGCTGCCTGAACTCACTGACATCTGCGGCAAGGAAGCCTTGAGGTTTCTGGTGTACTTTGAAGTCGGAAATGTTATCACCTCGGGTAGATTTTCAGTTTCTTAACGAAAGTGGTTTGACCCTGGAATGGATTTTTTTTTTTTTTTTTTTTAATTTCCATTCAAGGCGGACTTGACAGAGTGCAAGGAGGAACAACCTGCCAGAGACAAAAAATTGTGACAGAAAAGGTGTCAATCATTCGCTGTGCACTCAGAAGAAAAATAGGCTATCAACGGTCATCTGTCAACAACTGGGCATCATTTTTGCAAAGAGAAACAGGGTGAAGGGACCTCTGAGAAGATTTATTAGCAACTTCATTCAACCAGCGGAACAGCTATGGCTAAATTTGGCTTGTTTACGGTGCCAATGCTATTTTATGGCTGAAACAAAAGGCATGAAGTGGACATTTGTGGTGATAATAATTTAATCATAATATAATACTGACACGTAGATGGTTGCCATTGTGACAGCGGTCGTTGACGCGACGTCATGATTAGCAGAGATCTCTGTCAAAAGACGACATCGAGGAGCAATCGTCTCATTACCCCCAATGCAATCGCTGCAATTAGACAAATGAGATGAGCCCTTAATATTGCAACCGCTGTTATTTTGTTGAAGCTTGGCAATGTTCTCTGTGGTTATCACAACTGCACACTTTCATAAGACATGCATGCCATGATTAATAATTACGCATGTCAGTGAGACGCGTGGCTTCAGTCAGACTCAAGATGGGGGTCAGAATTGAACGAAGGGCGGCTACATTAAAATCTTACGAGCAGTTTTAAAACTGAAAAGTCCCTCTTTAATTTTTACCTTTTGAAAATATAAATTCGGAAGTCAACGGGCATTTTGAAATGACTTGTGATCTCAGAGCTCCCCTTTAATATGAATCTCTGCCAATCAGTGCCAACCACAATGAGTCTTCAAATTATCTATATCATTAACTTGCGGACAGAACTAAATAAAGGCAACTGGACGTTTGCAAGATGCCAGTCTACTTTCTGACAACTATTAAGGCATGTGGAGGTGTGTGATCCGGTTCTACATTTGGTGCGCAACACAAAAATATACAGCAGAGTGGAGGCTAAATTTCCTCTCAAGTATTTTAACCAGCACACCGAGTGCTGCTCTTCATTCAGTGGCTTCAATTACATAAGTTTACCTAAATAAGAAAGTGTACTATATTTCATTCCCAAACATCATCTATAAATCACAAACTTTCTCGACACCCGCGCTGACTTTTTGCTGCTCGCCAGCAGTCGCGCATCGGGATCGCAGTGGATTCATGTTGAAACCGTCCGTGATGAACCTGACTCCGAAACATGTCTCAAGCCCTCGCCGGTTCACCGGGTGCAGTGCACATGGGCGCCTCACCGTTTCAAACCACATCAGACTCTTTCCTCATGTCTTCTTTTTCATCTTTGTCCACATGATACATTTCCTCTCCCGCCCTTTATTTTCAACTGTAGGTTTGTCCCATCTAAAATACCTGCGGCGCATTTATGTATTTCCTTTCATTGGCGGCCGGCGCTTTTGGAGCCACGCCCGCCCGAGGCCGAGAGCATGTGTGCGCTGCCAGCGCGGCGCGGACAGAAGAGAAGGGAGTGAGGTGCACGAGAGGAACAAAGGTTGTCTTTGGACGCTTTGTAACAGAGAACCTCGGCAGCTGTGCTGCATTCAGCAAGCCATTTGCGGTAGGGATGAGTGATCGTTCAATACACAAAACGACGACAACATCGTTTGCTTTGCGCGGGTCAGTCGCCTCTGACGAGTAGTCAAAGCTAATGGCCAAACTGTATGTGGCAGATGGAAGACCACAACTTGGCATTTTTGGGAAGCAGAGACACGTTTTCCATGTAAATGCCCTAATCCGTTCCAAGCCCTCCCAAAATTCAGACAAAAATGTTTCCTAAACCATAAAAATGCATCAAAATATGGAACAAATACATGTTACAGTAAGATTATTGCACAATAAATGAGAATTGTGCATAATGTAAAGAAAAGCGTAAAGAATACAAATGATGGTCCTTCAACTTTTAACTGCATTCTCATCAGTTTTTTGCCCTCTTTAGTCCATGTCCTCCCTCAGAAGTGGTTTTTGCCTGGTGTTTTGTCAAGAACTGATCCAAGGACGTTGTCTTTTGTCGGCTTTTAACAATCCTTCGAAACCGTCCAAGGCAAACAACAGTATAGTGAGCGATCACCTGACTGGTGAATACTTTTTCTGGGCGATTCATATTTACGTAAACGCATCGGAACGCCTCATGGCCCGAGGGGCGAATGACGAGGACGCTGCATAGACACAAATCTACAGTCAGAGACACATACGGTAGGCGTCCCTCTTAGCCAATGGGACGCCAGGATGATGCTCGGTAGTAGCCAATGGCAGAGCAGCTCTAAGTATATAGCTGGAAAACTCGGAGCTGCGAGTAGCAGCCCATACTGTATTTTTCCCTTTCGTATCTTGAAATTTCTTTCTTTTCTCTATTTTCCTGTTTAAAATTTTACTTGATTTTCATATCCCATTATAGTCGACTACAAAAAATGTGTAAACCGTTTAACCCCTAATCTGCGCAACAGTCAACAGAAATCTCGTCATGAGCATTGCCAAGATCCTCCGGTGGCCACTAGGTCATCATATTCTTTGAGCTGAAACATATAGGCAGCTCAAATGAGGTCAGTGTGTCAGGCGGCCTCTATTTCACGTCGCACACGCTTCGTGCACCAGATTATTGTGGTCGTGCTGAAAGGCCCCCTTTCAACCGGCTGCCCGGTGACATCTCACGTCTCATTAACTCCAAGCCAACAGGTGAGAGCGCAGCTGCAAGAATCTGCATACATCTGTCGGAGGGGAGGCCAGCGAGAGCGTTCCGTCAGCTGTAGATTTAAGATAAACGGTGCCATGTACGGACACAGCCTGGGGGGCTCAGTCAACATTCATGACCTCCAAATAACAGCGTTGTTCTGTTACATTTCCCCTTTGAAAGATGAGAGTAAGTGGAAGGTCTTTTTTTCTTTCGATTCTAAAATTAAAAAGTTGATGATAAAATGGTGTGCAAAAGTCTTGGGGCAACACTAAGCTTGTTTTAATAACTATCTTTCTCATATTGACAGTAGAACAGCAGATAGTTGGACGGGGTTACGCAAAACAATATTGTAGCAGAGTGGCACATGGGTCAAAGAAGAACCCATAACATTTTCGGGAGAATCTGGATAAAGATGCAGATGATGTGCATGTGGTTCACTATGACAATGATACCAAATGTCAACTCTTCTTCCTCCAAGAAACAAGGAAGTAGCATGCCTACTAACAAAACTGAACAAAGATCATTTCTAATCATTTTTGTTTGTGTTTCCACCTTTGTTTTGCAGAGGTCAAAGGCTGTGATTCTCACTTGATGGGTCTGAATTTATATATATATATATATATATATATATATAAATAAATTCAGAGGAAAAAAAGCATTTGGTCACCTTCAACACAAAACTGATATGTATGAACTTGTTTTCATGAAAAAAAACAGTGAAAAGTGAGCTCATCAACTTAAAAAAAAATCTCTTATCCATGTTTGAAGGTCAGTGAATGAGAACTGCAGTATGTTGTACTAAATTGTGGCGATAAAGCATAAAACTGTTTTACCTCATTTCAATTTTCCTGATTTTCCTTTTGAGATGTGGCTAAAACGGCAATGACGCACTTGGGTGCCCGGCGTTATTCACCCCTCAGCCCCACTCTATTAGAACTTGGGCGACTTAATGGGAATCCCGTCATTTTCTACCACTACACCAGCGAATTTGCTAGCTAGCTAGCTAGCTATGCCTACAGTACAGTAATGCATCTTCGCGTAATGCCACAATTTTCAGAACAGCAGGTGCTGTTATTTAATTCATTTAAATTCCGATATGAGGAGGTGATGCCACAGACGAGAGTCTGCTACTTCTGTTCGCCGTGTTTCTTTTGAGTAGCATCCCAACCTCAGATCTCGCAAAATGCTCGACTTTTTGTCCCGCTTTTGGGGCTCCGATAACCGTCACACATTGCGGTTACTTCTCTTTTCTTCTAACCGACTGTTTTCCTCCAATGTCCACCGTGGCCCAGCTGATAAATGAGATTTAGCCGTACCACTTCCTCCTTTGACCTTGACAAATGGCGTCCTATCAGGCCTCAGTCCCACCACAGCTGGGCGTACGGGGTCATGGGTCAGAGTGAGTGAGATAACCACCTGCTGGAGCAGTCTGGAGGCCCTGATATATCTGGTGTTTTGCATTGCGGGGGTTAAGACGTTAGGGGGGCTGCTTGCATGAGCATGCGGACATTTGGGAG
The DNA here is from genome assembly GCF_001891065.2 of Hippocampus comes. Taxonomy (NCBI): domain Eukaryota; kingdom Metazoa; phylum Chordata; class Actinopteri; order Syngnathiformes; family Syngnathidae; genus Hippocampus; species Hippocampus comes. The sequence goes on from NW_017805380.1 coordinate 441,583, forward strand.
GCACCCTCAAAAGAAAATTCTCTGAAGGTAGCCTTTGTCCTGGAGCTGTAAAACAAGCTAACAGATGTTTGACTTCAGTTTGATTTTCAGGCGATGCCTGGAAAAAAAAAAAGGCATGAAAAAGCCCGCTGACAAATGACAAGAGGTGAACTCTGTCAACTAGTGAAGCACTCAGAGGACTGCAGACTTCCGCCTCGAGCCAAACTGTTGGCAAAATTAGATAATAAATACCTTTTCTTTGGGGGGGGGGGGGTCTCGATATCAATGATCAGGCTAATTTAAAATACCCAGTGACCTTAAGCCATGTTTCCACAACGTGACATTTATTTATGAACATACATTTGGATGTGAATGATCTGGTAAAAAAAAAAAAAAAAAAAAAAAAAAAAGATAAATGTATGTCTGAGTTTGGTAATGTTGGTCACAATAAACGTACTGAAGAATTGCAATCAAGCAAAATTTACTTTGGGGGAGGGATTAATTTTTTTAAGTTATATAAAAACTTCCCCAAAATAATTCAAAGTGTATATTTTTGCCTTTTTACTTCCTTTTTACAACCTCTCAATTTGATGTTTTATGTTTTCGATCAACTACCGCAATAGTGATCATTTATTTACCAAATCAAAAATTGGATTATTTTGCTCAGCTATTTACTGCGGAACAACTATTTTACAACGTTGGATGCAAGCAGACAGCAACTGATTGATCTTTATGTGGATTGAACCGCATCTTAACATGTATGGCCGCCTCAAAAAAAAAGAAAAAAAAAATGGAGTCGGTGTAATTTGCATACTAACAAGCTTTGCACAAGGTGGAGTAAACAAAAGGTGCCAGCCCGATGCAGACATCTAAGGCTTGCGCTAAACACGACACATGCGGTAATTAGCCCCTCCTTTAACAAGTTTGCAAAGTGATTAGACACCATTATCTTGTCAATATGATTTTCAAAAGGGGCGGGTTGGGGGTGCCTTTACAGATGCCTTCACTGTGCTTCTCATCTGTACTAATATCTGCCTTTAGCTTTCTTGCCGTGCCTGTGCGGCAACCCCTTTTTTGAAAAGCCATCTTAAAACAACCGCCCAGATCAAAGCAGGAAGTGGCCTTCGAAAAAAAGTAGAAGACAGAGGTTTGGGGGAGGCGGAGGAGTCATTTCGAAGGAACTCCTGTGGTGACGAGACAAAGGAGAACGCCCTGACGTTTGTTCATGCAAATCGCTTCGGGGCCAAACAGCTAATCTGCTTTCGTGGAGTTGTCGAAACCTCTTGCAAGAATGAACATATAACTTGTGTTTGACTCGCATTTGTCCTTCTAGAATGAACATTGACCCTTTTTTTTTTTTTTTTTTTTTTTTTTGTCAAGTGCTGCCTCAAGCCGACGGTTAGAGCACAGCTTGTTTGGTCGGGGCGTGTTTTCACACGACCGGCACGTGCGTTGTTATCCGTGTCAGCATATTCCTGTTTGCGGGAAGAGTTTGGAGACGAGCCTTTTCTGTCAAACACATCAAACGGCAGCTCTCCAACATCAGTCGGCCCTTTCACACGCCCTCCCTGGCAAATTAGCCCATCAAGAGGCGTAACATTCGAGTCAGCATTTATTCACCTGTGCCTTTCAGACAGAACTTGCCGAAGCGCGACGTTGCTGTCTGTAGTGCGCATTCACACAGCTGTCGTCGCTTTGCGCATTCATTTGATTAGATGCATTCTCGACGTCGGCGCCAGCGTCCAGGACAGAGATGACTGCTTTCAATGGGAAGGGACACGGGAAACGTCACACTCTGGGAGCCCCTTACATACTGGTGGCAGTCCTTAAATGCCATTGGAATCTAATTTTCAACTTAACTATTCCTGACCTGTTTAAAAGGAAAGGAACTTGCTAAATTAAACTGAATTGAGCTTTTACCTGCAGCTGAAATAAGGAGGAGTATTTTTTTTAACGTTGTCTGTCTCACTACTCTGTATGCAGTGTAGATTAGGGGTTGAACCCAACAACTTCTCAATGTTTAATGCTTTAAGTCGACTCATCGCTAATCACGTGTTCTTGGGAACGTGTCTTCCAATCAGCCAAATGGTGAAAGACGACACAGTCTTTAAATATCTGAACTTGCCCGGGAATACAAGATGGTGGTGGATGAGGATAGCTGTTAGCATCGCTAGTTTTAGCTATTCTGTTTGCAGCTAGTCTTGAAAGATTTATATGGCGATTCAGGACGGGTGGTGAGGAACAAAGGCTTTACCGCTAGGTAAAATTCCTCTTTCATTGCTTTGTTGATTGATCATTTTGCTGTTTAAAAAAAAGTCTTCCAATCTCGTAACGGCAACAAGTCATCTCTATGGACCAAAGCAACATGCATCCGACTCTCACTGATTACATCTACGGTTAGTGCTATCGTGAATTGTGTTTTCAATCATTTGTTTTTCATTCCTGTTTGAAATATGTCTTCATGTAAAACCGGTCCATGGCACAAAGAAAGATTTGTGACATCTGGACTGTGCTGAAAAGAAATTGACCACGTCGTCAATTCACCGTCTTCGACTCGACTTTCATCACCTTATCCTCAACTCTAGAAAAACCTTAAGTCACTCAACTACTATTTCGGTCCTCTTTTTTTCTTCTTTTTTTTTTTTTTTTTTAATTTACAACATCGTAGTTTATTGCCAAGTTGCTATGCTAATGCTCGTTGACCCCAGTTTGAGAACCACTACCTTGCACGCATGACAAAAACCCGGGAAAAAGCTGCGGAAAAGCCAGATCTGAGGGTTGTGTTAAAAGGGGGCTACTGACTTCTGACCTCATAAATGCTCTTCTTGGATGACTGAACAACAATTCCCTCGGACACAATCCTTCAGGAGTCTTCCCAGCAGAGTGGGAGCTCCTACAGGGGGTCCGGAGTTTACGACGGGACTGACATCCGTGGTTGCGAGATAACCTTAAGTAGTCTGCGCAGCACAAGTAAGCACGTTAAGTTACTGATTGTTTTCTCTTCACGGCCCAGTGTTTTCCATGCCAATGCTGCTTTAGCAGCTTTGCAAACATGCGTCGTTTTGGTTAAGTGTCCAAATACCTTTATCCGAACAGCCGGCCAGCAAAAAAAAAAAAAAAAAAATTCCGCATGGTCAGGGGAATTTCCTGAGCATCTGTTATGAAATTACACATTCACTCGTGCTAATCTTCTGGTGGTGCGTGCTAACAAAGATAATGAGCTACTTATCAGATGGTTAGCTGTGGGATTAATTGCTTGGTCAGTGTTATTCCAACACGGCACCCCGAAGACACCCCGCCGGGACACACGGCTGGCTCGTCTGCGCAGCACCGCGAGCTGTCGTGAAGCTCATTATCGTGACTGGATGTGGGCGCACACGTGCATGCGCACTCACACACACACACACACACACACACACGCAAAGAGGTACACACAATTGAAGTGACTTTAAACTGAGCCGCCGCTTTTTCCAGCCTTCACAGTTGAGCAGATTTCCCATAAAAGGCAACCCTTTAGCAGAGAGTAAAAATGTACTTGAAGGAGAGGATTGACCGTAAACGCGACCTGCTGAGAGTGGGAAACGTAGCCCGGTCTCTCTTTTGCATTCTTTATGACTCGCTCACTCGTCGTCCTTAAAAACTGCAACAAAGTGCAGTCATCTCCGAGGACCTTGTAATGAGGTCTGCCACGTGCATTGCATCCATAGGATTGGCTAGGCTATACGTTTCAGGCAAAGCCCGATTGATTTTCAATCACATCTGACACAAGTAGGTTGCTAGCTAGCCGCGTCGCCGCCCCGTCACAATCCAACTCATCTCCTTTCAGGGATTATTCTTGTTCTGTCTGTACACCAACTACTCATCTGAAATGACATCCAATCCAAGATGCTCGACATGGCTGGGCTCAAAGGTCATCCGAGAACACGGCAGTTCCAATGGTCAGTGATGTTACTGACTGCTAATCCGCCACAGCATTTTTGACCGGAGTCAAATTTTCAAAACAAAAGAATATGAATGTTGTAGTCATGCAAATGAAAATAGTCCACATGTGTTCCCTCACCATAATGCCGTTCGCTCATGTCCCCGCATTAATGATTTTTAATGTGTGATGTTTCATAAGTCTGTGTCACATGACAAAAAAATATATATATAATAATAATAATTTCTCATATCAACAAACTGGGAAGGGTAGCGAGATAAAAATCTTGCAAGATTTTCGCTTAAGGGAAAATTCTCAAATTTTCTGCGGTGGTCTTGTTAGGCCATTTTAACGCCACAATGAATGTTTTTACTTGTCGGCGTAAAAACGTGGTTCGCACCGATTTCATTGCTATTTACTGATCATGTCATTCATGGGAAGGGCTAAGGCGTTTTTGTGTCTTGATAAGGAGGAGTCATGGACACATGTTCGATATAGATTCCAGATAGAATTTTCAAAACGTTTGGCAAGAAATGGTTTCCACGTATGGCATGTAAACAAGGGCTCGAGTATTGAACATGTAATAAAAAATACATTTCTGGTTTTTGTTTTTTTTTTGCATGTGTGTGTGTGTGTTCAGATTTTTGCTCCAAAAACTGATGATCAATCAATTTCAGGAAATCTAAGTTGGGTTTTCATGTCTTCGTGAGACCGACTGTATACGACTTGTTTTGGTGTGTTGCTGCTCTGTGTGAGTTTAAGTAGCAGTAGTTGGAAGGACTGTATTATCATTTCTGTAACATCAATGCTAATTTCCATTCGTTTGTCGACAGAGTTTCAGTATCAAGCTAGCGGACTTTCATTTCATTATATTGTGATACTGGTTGAACATTTTGGTATTGAAAAAGACCATGTTTCACTATCTTTTATTTTCCGTGTCAGTTTTACAGTAAACTTCAACTGAAAGTGACAAATAAACAGCTTGAAGCAAGCACACTTGACCCCTTATTTAAGGAACTGTACTAGCAAGAGTGTGGATACCCATTAAAAAATATTTTTTAAGTGTTTGATAAGTTTCAGGGTGGTTAAAGTGTGTGGGAGTCGTAAATTGTTTTTTTTTTCTGCCCTTACATGACTTCTATCGTGCATATTTTCACCTATAGCGCAATAAAAATGTGTTCAGTGTAATTTTATTCACTACGCTGTTATCAAAATAAAATATAACAACTCGTACAGTGGAACCGCTGTCAAAAGCAATTACATTCCGTATAAAAAAAATTTAAAAAAAGAAACACAGGCAACCTTCAAGTCAGATTTGAATATTCTCAACTGTCATGTGTGTGAAAAAAAAAACCGACCATTAATATTAATGCATCAAAGCTGCAAGTCTTAACAATGAATGACAAAGGCGCAATGTTCAGTGACGTTTTTGGCTTGCCTCACGCATTTTCAGCCTTCTTATAATCACCTCGGCATAAAAAGAATGTATTTACTGTCCTGTAAAGCGTACAACAACATGGACTGACGTAACATCAGTGAGAAATTCTAACACATGGTGACTCGAACTGCTTCTTGTGTCAGTTCTGCCAAACTCGGTATGTATTCATTTGTCACGCCAAAAAGCCCAAAAATTCAAAAAGCCAGTCTCATCTTGTTTAGCTTGTCCCTAACTTTTAGGCAATTAAATTAAAAAAAAGAAATAATAAATGCTTTGACCATTGATAGCATCGATAATCTGTGTTGATAATCGTTTTTACTTTTTGCAAGGAATAATTTGCATGCCGCATTTTCAGCCAAACAAGCTCAACCCCTTCAGTTAGGGAGGTGTCTCCGCAGGAATGTCATGCTCAGCTATGTGTGCTGCAGACACGGAGCTTTTGAGGCTGAGGACGCATACCACCGATTCCAGTCATTTTCGGCTGCGCGCGTGGCCCCAGGGTGGTTAAAGGAATGCTCCATGAGGCCTTCTCTTCATTAAATGCTCACAGCAGCAGCAGCAGCTGCGGGCGCAAGTGTGATGTTGTGAGAAACCTTCCGTCCGGCAAATACACACATGACATCGATGTTAAGCCCGGGAGGAATCTCGATGAACTTGAACGCACATTCGCATTTTAGGCCCAGAGAAGATTTGTACGTGTCCGTAGAGGCATAGTGGCAAAAGTACTTGCACGCTGTACTAGAGTGCATGTACAAATGCTTTAACGGTTAATCACATAAAATACCAGGATGTAAACAACCCTCTTTTAAGAATGTACAATAGTGACATACTGTGAAGGAAAAAATGTAATTTAAACTGAGTAAAAAGAAAATACAGTGGTACCTCTACTTATGAACGTCTCTTCACACGAAATTTTCAAGATACGAAACGTTTCAACAGGTAAATATTGCCTCTTGTTACGAAAAGTTGACATGTTTGATTTGCTCTCGCGGGCCACACAAATTGATATGGCGGGCCAGATCTGGCCCCTGGGCCTTGAGTTTCACACCGTGCACTAGCGCATGACAGCGGACATTTTTTCTTCATAACTGGAGAGGGGAGTTTCCAATTTGCTTTAATCCGCGAGGTAATCTCCATACATTCGTTATCTCCTCCTCTTTGCTTGAGCGCGTGATTACAACTTGGAAAACAATGGGGTTTATTTCCAATGCTATTAGATGCCACCCTTGTTTGCAAGCTGGGCGATTTAAGGGAGACAAAGGGTTAAAAAAAAAAAAAAAGATGCGGGTTACAATATCATCTCTTCTGTAGAGATGATCCACTTTAAGTGATTTCCTTTCATGCTTTTTTTTATTTTTATTTTTTTCCCCCGCATGCGGAAATCCTTCCGGCAACCCTCGGTCTTCATCTTAACACCATAAGTCGCTTCCATAAGGTTATTCATAAACGGTTGCTCAGCCACCCTCTCCTGCGGTAAAGATTGTAATCCATTAATACTACTTCCATATTCCTGGTTGGAGACAGAATTAGAGACGGGCGAGGGAAAGGATGCATGTGTCATTTAAAATCATGGCCCCTGAGAGCAAAACATGAGTTATTATACAAGGAGGCCCTTAAGTAAAAGACGTTGATCCCCTCAGCCATATTTAGCCGTTTTAACCCCGCACTCGCTTCCTTTCTCTTTTGTTATGCCCGATACATAAACTCATAAGCACACGCATAAATCACCAGGGTGCCTGTCAGCCGCTGGCCCTCGCAGCGGCAAACACCCCCGGGGGGGTGGCGGGTTTTACGCGGCACTGATCCTGTGAGATTGCCTATGTGTCGATATGTAAACACGTGGATGAATTGCTGCTCCGTTTTCTTTTGTTGTTGTTGTTGTTTTCTGCAATGTGGTGTATTGAAAAGTTGTTGACATTCCACGGGAGATTCTGGCCAGGGGGAATCAGTGAAGGGAGTGCTTCACTTATGCAACGTTTGATGTTTGCGCGGCGGTGCCTCGTAAGCGTGCCCGTTTTAATTAAAACACTCGGCAGCTAGTGTTGCTCTATTACGTGTCATGGTGGAGTCATTCATGACTTGTCAATCACAGCAGATAAAATATCAATTTAGAATCCTTGTGCCATTTGTATTTGCAATATGGGTGTGTGTGTGTGATTTTTTTTTTTCATTCTGCTGCTCTTATATACTGGAAATGGGAGGTTCCAGACCAGAGCGATGTTTGCATGCATTCTTTGCTTTTCGTGAGTTGTATAAAACCTTGACTATAAGAAAAAAAAATTGTCATTTAAAAAGCAAAACCAATTGTGAACAACTAAATAGTTGTTGAGTGGCCACAGAACAATGACAATGATTCTTTGCTTTGTAAGAAAAATGGAAGTGTTCACCGTATTTTCCCCACTATAAGTCTCACCGAAAAACATTCCAAGTGTGCCTTATAATCCGGTGCACCTTTATGTATGGATCAATATTCAGTATTTTAAATGTTCTGTAAAGCGCTTTGTTACAGCAGCAATGGTTGTGAAAGCTCATTTATAAATAAAGCTGTATTGTATTGTATTGCCTTTAGCATAGCTCCATCTAATGAATGCATAACGCAACTACATCCGTTATTGCAGCTTCTATTCTATGTGCCTTATAATGCGGTGCGCCATATACAGGAAAACAGTTTTCAAATCGGCAAGTCATTGAAGGTGCGTCTTAGACTCTGAAGTGCCTATTCGTGCGGAAAATACGGTACTTGTATTAATTTGAGACTTAAAAACAAAAACACCAACAACAACAATGTTGATTTACAAATAAGACAATGGTGTGAAAACTTCGTCCCGGGGCCCATTTGCGGGCCCGTTGCCTGTTTTTCTAGCGAGTAGCCTTTTTGCAGCATCTCAACAAAAAAATATAGTTAGCTTGAATTTGATATCGTCATTTTTAATTGTCAAGGATTTCATATTAATACAATGTAAGCTTCACTTCACTGCAAGAAATGTCGCACCAAAGAAACTATTTGAAGGGCCACTTAAGGTACATTATTGCAACTGGTGACTCTCCCCGATTGAGCCTGCTCTGCATAATTTGTGGCGTCAGGCTCCCAAAATGAGCCAAGGAAGCCTTGAAAACGCTCCCAAAAGCCTGGAATAATGACTTCCATTTCCGACATCTCTATCTTTGTGATTTTCGGCAATGACAGCAACCACAACAAAGTTACAGACTAGATTGGACGCAAGTCTCCCATGACCCCAAGATTCGACTGGCTTGTTGAGGAGAGGGAAGGGCCCCCATTAATTACAACAATTACACAAGATGGTGAGTTATATTTGGTTTTATGTGTTTCAATGTCGGTCAGGCAAACTATTGCTTTCCATGAAACTAGTCCGTAGCACCCAAAGAAAAAAAAAAAGTGCCGCTGCTGATTGAAGACATTTAAATGTTTTTTTATGATGTTTATTTGCTTAATGTTTATTTGCTAATTGTTGACAATGCCCCATTGCATGCTGTGCCGTTCTTTTAATAACGTTGCCTCAGCTGATGAAACAGCTCCAAGTTCAAAGGCGATGTGAAACCATGCAAATTGCTACATGTGACCCAGTTTAAGCTGCCCCCTCTAAGGTCAATGGTCAGAAAGTCATCCACAAAGTGCAAACTTTACAATGCGGCGCTAAGAAGTGCGGAGTAGCGAGCACACAAAGACGGCCCTGTGCTGATGCAACAAAAGGCAACAGAGAACATCAAAGACATGCGTTGGAAGAACCCAGCCAGAGGCAACTCGGCCGTCTGCGCGCATGTTCTCATGTATGCATTTGTGCACGGGAGCCAAAGCACACATTGGGCTGTGTGTGATTGTTCGCTGGGCTCTGAGTCCCAATGCGAGTCCCACAGAGGGGGTGGCTATGCTCCCCGGATAATCAGCTGCTATCGGCCTTGATTAGCTCGGGAACATTGTCTCCGTTATTTAGCTTCAGCTGTCCTGCGATGGATCTTTGCGCGCCACAGAAGAAATTCTTTGTCTGCCCGAGGGGAGTCGGGTGTGGAGAAGGCCTTGTTCGCCGGTGGTAGGAAGTGGGGGGATAAGAGCAACCCCGCCGCCCCCTCCCCTCGATGGAGAATTCATAATCCACCCAAACAGAGTTGTTTGCTTGCGAGGCTCTCACAATTCTGCCACTTCTTTTCTTCCTCCTCCGACCAGCCGCCATTCCCTCCTAAACCTCCACACTCAACACAAGGCCAATCGTCGGAGATGATAAAGAATGACACATCTTCACAAACGCCATGCCAACACAATCGGTACATTTTCTGCCACACAGTGGACCTCCAGTTGCTCCTCCAGAGGCGCTGGATGTCATGTGAGACCACAAGACTAATGACAGCAGATGGGAGTCATGTTCTTCACATTGCCAGCTATTGATAGTCATAGGAGGCTGAGCTGTCCTGCCAGAATGAGCGTGCGGTTGAGTGGCATGACTGCAAGATGAGGCGGCGCAAAGTGGGCAGCGGTCACTGCAAAGCACAAGACATGGTGCAGTGGGAGGACAGTGGGAACTTGTGTGCGTGCGTGTGTGTGTGTGTGTGTGTGTGTGTGTGTGTGTGTGTGTGTGTGTGTGTGTGTGTGTGTGTGTGTAGAACAGCAGGTTGATGCTTCGTTGATATAGTAAAATGTTTGCATTGTTTTTAATTACCAGGCAGTAGACAACAGACATCTGCCAGGGTCAAATAATTATAATTCGTATCGCGCACCACAACGTGCACCTTCATAGACAGCCACTTATTGAATTGTACCAGTTTGTCAATAGGATTCAAGTGCTTTCATTGAGAGAAGAAGGGAAATGATGAAGATTGCACTATGATATAAAATGAACAAGCTGTTTTATCGTTGGCCTCATCAGGAATGATTGAAGCTGATCGGGGGGTAAAAAAAAACACACTCTGACAAACAGTTACATTGATTTGGATTTTATGACATTGTCCACCAATGGGATTTTTGCCATATCCATCTTCAATTTATGAAACTTTCATATCTGAAACCATTTGATGATGACTTTTTGCTCACTCCAATCCCGACCACGCCATGGTTCTTAGTTGCAAAGGGGTCTGAGGACATCTGCGTCGCCTTTCATTAGCCCCTTTCACGTTGCGCATTCAAGGTGGCCCTTTCGGAAATCAAACTGCAAATTTGCCATGCAGCATCAGAGACTCACCGCCCGTGACCATCTCTGTTGAAAGCAATTTTCGCCTCTCAATAGGTGAAGCGGCAAAAACTCGATGTCTTTGTTCATGTGACTCGCATGACAACATCAACACGGAAACACAACAAAGACTGAAAGAAACCCTGGAACTAAATACAGTACAAGCAATCTGACAAGACACACCAATAAAAGAGAAGCAAAAGAAATGGCGGACAATGGTCTTCAACCTCTCCGAGACAGACGCTGAACGAAGATCATCATCCACAAACAAACCAACATCACGATTTCGATCCTTCTTATCCGTCGCTGTCTATGCAGCCAAGGATTTCGGCAGCATAGGCAACGTGGCTTTGATCTGGTATCACCGTTTTTTTTTCCACAGCTCATACATCGCTAACCCTGACGCCGGAGTTACCACAGCAACTCATGTCGATAAATCTGAGCGCTGATGTGTGACGCGACAATTTCCACCCAATCATGTAAATCCGTAGATCTTCGGGATGAACATGACCTTAGAGGTCAATCACCATCAGGAAAAATCTCAAAAATGCAATCCGATATTCTTTCGAAGACGACAGCAGCTTCTTCCAGTGGCTTGACATAGTGCTAAAGATGTTGGTGAGGCCTTGAGACTTTTTCCGAGTCGCAACAACACCTTCCTTAATTCTAATACGTTTTTCCCCCTGAATGAGCAAATAGGAAACGTGCCAAAGTAAGGAGACTTGTGTGGTTCGGACATTTTTTTTCCCCCCATCGAGGGGGATTCACAGGAACTATCTAGAAGTAACACACTGACTTTATTCATAGACACAAGATCATAAATAGCCAGAGTATATCTGGAGTTGATGAGTCACGGGAACTTCACATGTACCTGCATGGTGTTATTTGGATCTCCATAGCAACAAATCCACTCACAAAATGGTTTCCGTTTGATGTTGACGCATGAATGTCTTAACTCCACAGTTAACATCCCTGAACTCCAGCACGAGAAAAACATTTGCATTGAGTCAACATTACAATAAATCCCCTCCACGACGGGGTTTACACACACTTTTAAAAAGATTCCAAACACATTTAAAAGGTTTAATGTATAAAGAGAGCCCGATCAATGAATAACACAAAATGATTGTGCAATGTAACACCAGCAAAGTTGACGATGACGACACGACAAAGGCGGTGAAGCTGCCATGATACGTTACATTTCCATTACAATGCCAAGATAACGATGTCAGAAGTGATCAGCAAGGCGAGCAGCGTGCTGAGTCTGCTGACAACACAGCCGCCAATCAGCTGCTGACAAAACTATAACCACGCTTTGATTGGCTGAATCAGTAGATCTGGGGTATTTTATTATGACACGCAGGATTTTAACTCAAATGACACTGAGAAAATGCCGGCAAATGGAGGAAACAAAATTAATATTGAAAAAAATTATAAACACAAAATACCGGGACCGTGAACCAGAAACCTGCAATGGGGGGGTTCTTGAATAGTCAATTTGGCTTTAATGTTGTTTCCCCAAAGCTGCATTTAAAACAAACAAAAAAAAAGAATGAGTCACACTACTACTGGCAATACATTTGTATGTCCAAGAAAGATTCCAAAGTTGTCCTCTGGAAGTCGAGGCCATATACAACAAATATCTATCCATATGAACAGTGAAATCACAGATTCTAGTGTAAAGCTGAGCTGTGTGCATGTCATAAATATAATATTAATCATTGTGTCCACTTTCCAGTAATTCAGGAAGTAAGACTTGCTAATTCAAGAAGAAATTACAAATGACTGACTGGTAGCAGGGTAGTCACTTGAGAATGAGCACGTGGTCACATGGCTTCTCGGCGTTCACTCTGTATTTCTGGCAGGATGTGGACAATTGCTGCCCTGGATTTTGTACAACTACTTTTCACCAAAAAAAATTGATCATTTTGACCCATAATATGTTTTGGGGCCCACTGTAGATAACACGTAAACAAGTACAAATAAATTCAACCAGATGAACACTGGCTAAAATACACATAAACCAGCACTTCTTTTTTTTAAAAGACATGTTTGAAAAAGCTTTATCTTTAAGATAATGTTCGCGTATTGTCGGCTGTTCATGCACAAATACTGTATGGCAGCTCATTATGGTTGCATTTGTTACACTATGTCTTCATAGCTCATGAGATGCCCCAATAGTACCAAACACTTTCATCGAGAAGGGGGCCTTACGTAGAAAAGCACCCATCACGAGTTTATTTATTTCATTGGGACAGTGCATATTAATCAACACAAGAATAAACTGTAAATGCGCAGGACTTAGCATGAATGCTAGTTTTCAGCCGTTGTCCCAAGACAGGTTTCTGAACATAAATATAACATAAACAGTTAACATAAAATAAAATATAGCACACCACAACATAAACACGGAGGATTTATAGAAATGTTGCCTATTTATTGGTTACATCATCCGTTTGTCACTTGTAGATGATATAGCATAGGTTAGTCTTAGGTTAGACTGTCAGTTAGCTATGTAGCTGGTTAGTTAGCTGGCTAGCGAGCCATAAGAATGACGTTTGCAGTTGGCTATTTCACGTTCTTACATCATGATCATGTTGGGGAGCAGTCGAATGGACTTTGGAGCACAAATAAATGTACTCTATGGAACAATGCCAAAGTATGAGATTCTTGTACATTAAACACAGTCAATAGAATTGACTCATGATGACGTCACGCGTGTGCCAAGTGCAACAATTTTCTTCAAAGGGATTTTGGTGAACGCAAGGAAGGGCACTCGTGAGGGTTAAAATGAAAACACCTGTCAGGAAACTGCTGATGCGGGTGTTGATCAGCAGGGGATTTTTCTGCACATGTTACAGGCAGGAGGGTCAGCAGTAACAGTTTTGCTTATGATGCAGGGTCTGTGATTATGGTGACATAAGCTGACCAACGAGTTTGTCAGATGTTATAGATCCTACCTCAACAATGAAAGCACATTTCCTTTATCAAGTACAGAACACAACTCAAAATATGGATTCCGCCCCCCCCCCGCATAAAAATGTGTATTGATAGTCGCAACAAAATTAATTAAACTATTGTCCGAGGAACTGCCAAGTGAGGCGAAAATTCTAACAGACAGGAAAGAATTTACGATGGCTTCCATTACTCCAATGGCGGTGTATCCTGAATTCGTTAGAACACATTTGTTAACCCAGTCGTAAAGTCAATAAATATCGGCATGAAAAACAGTTTTTGGCCAGAAATATCCAACATTCCAACGGAAAGCAGTCAGTGCACAAATGAGTTGACTGCACACTGTTTGTAATCTCCAAACAATGAATGACGCTACTGTAAAATATTGAGGACACGCTCTTTGGAAAAACAGATGTGTCTCTTGTGTTGGGTCTCATAACATTGCGCTGCCAGACAAACCACCCAATTCATAACCCAAGACAAAGGCAAACGACATAAATACACACATAAACTTTTCTGTACCCCCTTAGTCTTTTCGTCGCGCCAGTTCATGTGAGGATGCTGTAACAATGTAAGCAGTGTTGCCCAGTGCAGACGCCATGTGACGGTTCACATTTCCTGTGTGTGGCTCCATATAGGAGAGTGTGCACAGCGCCCTGCCAAACAAACAGCATATGTCCCCAGCGCTCCCGTTAAATTACACAACGCTGCGATCACATTGTCAAGCGGGAGCACATGTGCCTTGCTGTTACGCCGCTAAATCCTGCCACATTACTGACACCGTATGCTGTCGGTGAGCTAACAGCATGCGCCTGAAAATGCAAGCGACCATCGCAACATCATTTGATAGCCAGGTGACTAATGTGCGGGGGGAGCCACGTTTTCAAGTTATACAAATGGATTACGGCCCCGATCCAATTCCGTCAACGTACGTATGAGACACAAAAGAGTTTGAACGGACCTATCAAGCGCCAACGTGTCCTTTGTGTGTGCGATCGTTTCAAAAGAAGGGGCAGCCTCAAAAACTGGTCTTTTAAGAGGGGAAAACTTGAGAGCGAGATAACTTCAAACCAGTTTAATGTCAACCTGTTTGTGTTCTGTTTGTGTTATTGCTAAATAAAAAGATGAGAGACAGCTTCTTTGGTACAACAGTGGATTCTTGTGTCGACAAACAGTATGTGCTTTGTGAATGGGGCTCAATGAAGAACTTGGTGCAAACTAGCTGGATCATTTGGGTCAAATCAGGCAAAGCACTCACCCTAAATGCCTATGTTGCTTTATTGGACATTCATCATGTTCCCATGAGGAAAACGCAGAGCATAAAATGAACATCCGGATCTCTTCACTCAAACTTGTGAGTCCACTGTACTTGTTCAAATTCAGCGCATCTCCTTATGAAAAAAAAACTAACCCAGATGAGCATTTGCCTCAGGGGACTTTCACACGAGGATCTGTGAATATTTGGTGAACTCAACTTAAATGAATTAAGTCATCTGACCTCAGTCTGCCTCAACTTACACAAGTCGTTCATTTTTACCCTAAATGACTCCTTAGCGGGCTTCTCCTTGTATCCCGCGATGGTGCTATGTATGCAGTCGCGCAATAACAACAGCGATACCATCGGCAGCTAAAAGGATGAAACGAGATGTTATTGATTTGCTCCTACCACTCATTAGGGTGAGTAACAGAAGATAAACAAATGAAACAGCTGACTTAACAGAGACTTCGGTTGTTCAGTTTACTGTTAGCATACTTGCTGCCTTGTTGTTTTTGTTTAGATGTCTGATAGCCAAATATTGCATGTTTGCGATATGAGATTAAAAGGTTAATGTTGCTTGTAACCGTGACAAAAAAAAATAAACATCAGACTCCAGGTGCTTGTCCACTCAACCAAAAGTTTCATGGAAGAAGACAGAGGTGAGTTTGTGAATGTGGAAATTCCACCGACACACAATCCCTCATCCAATCGCAACTCCAACAGCAGCCATGTTATATTTGACATTCTGTTGGTAACTATAATCCGTTTCTCTTGCACACACTTCTACTTGTCACCATCATACAAACGCTCAACACAGTCTGTTGCTAACCTTCCGTTTCATCTCACGACAGAGTTTCTCGCTCTTCCACCCTTGGTGTTGAACACACGTTTAAGGTTTAACATTTTACGATTGTTAGCTAGACGTTTTCTGAGCAGATTGGGGAAGAAAAAAAAATCACTTCTAATACACCTCACACCACAAGCAGGGGATTATTTGCAAGCGTGAAAATACCCTGGTTAGCTTAGCACGAGCTAGCAGCTAATGGGATGCAATCAGGTGGTTTTGAAATTGGTCAAAAAAAAACAACACTGTGTTCTGCAGCTGGCCAGTGAGCAGTGAGGAATCCTGGAGGTGAAAGTAAGCTATTTTAAACTAAAAAAGAAAAACACTCTTCGTAGGATGATGCTGCTGCATTTATCGCCGATAGTTTTTCAAAAAAGTGAATATTAGGCTTGAATAGCGCTTTAGACAACATCGAAAAAGTGCAAAGAGTGCACTCAATTTAAAATTATGATCCAATTGTAATTTTTTGGGGGGGGGACTATGACATGTTTTTTTCAGCAAATGTAAAATCATTAACACATTTGTGTTGATTCGAGATTCACTGGTTAAACGGACTTGAAAAGCCACTCTCAGTCCAAAATAGAAATGGAGATTAATGGCGCAACATGACATCATTTTTGTTTTGACATCATCTGTAATCTGCAAGAACAACGGGTGCTGCCAGGCCGTGCTATTGAGCATCTGGTACATCCTTGTGCAAACCCTCCCAACCTGTCATCTACGTTTGAGAATCAGTCGCTATCTCCCAGACAGACAAGAGCCTATTCTCCACACATCTCGGAGGCCATTTGCACCCCTCCTGTATTGAGCCTGAGATGAGATTAAATTGTTTATTCTACATACATTACCTCCGCTACATGCAATAGGTATACCCGATGAGGCAAATATTTCATACAACACCGCAAGAACTCCCTCATTGATACGAACACTATTTTGTCAGCCAGTATTTACCGTCGTTTGTCTAGCTGGACCTGTGACGGGAAAAGGCTGACCTTCAATTTAATAAGCGATTTAGCTGGCAATTTCATTTACAACAGCAGCTGCGGACAACGGCAACACTATAAAAGAAAGACGAGAATGATCCGAAACAATAAAGTCACCCCAGGGTGCCTGAAATGCTCCGTAAAGAAATAGCATCGTCTCTTTGATCCACTGTTCCCCAACCTTTATTGAGCCATGGCAGATGCTTTGCATGAGAAAAATTGTACACGCCACCAAACAAAAACGTCACAAATGGCGACACACATAGATCGATTTGAGGGAGAGAGCGAGAGAGAGAGATCCCAAAACTTAACATATCTCACAGAGTGGCGAAGGTTTAAAAGTGTGTGCGCATGTTCAGGGTTTGTTCACACAGACATTAGCCAAGCTGTAAGAAGAGAATATGTGACGATAAGGATCATTTAAACTTGAAATGACATCAAGTACGTTCAAGGTTCCAAACTGTCACACAGACATTAGCCAAGCTGTAAGAGAAGACTATGTGATGATAAGGATCATTTAAACTTGAAATGACATCAAGTAATGTGCCACCGAAGTCGGCCCCTGATGCTAGCTGCTAGCAATAATCGTTGAATAGGTGCTTGCTACATTGTCCGCTCTGAAAAGTGTGTTTTGACTTTCATGTCAGTGTTTGAGTCCATTTTATGCTTGTGGAACTGTCATAAATGTTGAAAAATTAGGCACGGCTATGGCATAACTTTTATCACACACTCCTCTCCCTTTGTTCAAAAGTTAGCTAATTTGCACGTTTATGAGGCCAGCTAGCATGTTCAAGTGTTACCTCAACATTGCGTGTTGAGTCCAAAAGGCAACATGATGATAACAGTTTGATTATTTCCAATGGGAATCTCATTGTTTTGAAATAGAAACAAGTCGGCGGCGGTACAAGTTTGCTGCAAAGTGAACAAAAAGCCAGTAATTAATTAAATATCCCCTCGCCCCCTCCACTACGGAGAGTTAGTGAGTTCAGAGAGGTTAGATCATGCTC
Source organism: Hippocampus comes (assembly GCF_001891065.2). Taxonomy (NCBI): domain Eukaryota; kingdom Metazoa; phylum Chordata; class Actinopteri; order Syngnathiformes; family Syngnathidae; genus Hippocampus; species Hippocampus comes. Next base: position 459,146 of record NW_017805380.1, read on the forward strand.
CTTCTGTTCCTGGCAGTCAAACTGTCCTTTAGTGAGTCGGGGGATGGCAGAGAGTGGGGGGGTTCACAATTCCTTTTTTTTTTTTTTTTTGCTGCGCATCCATCATCAACTGTACAAAAACCACCAGAAACCAAATCCCTTGTCGGGCAGCTGTCGCGTGCAGCTGGTAACTCGAGACCGGCCCCACCTCTGACAAGCCCTTTTAATTCCACACATGTGGCGCTACCTGTCCGGTGTGGAGAAGACCATTTTATGCTCTTGGGGGCAGCTGCTGCGGTTTGGGGGTCTTAAGCATTCTTAAGCAGGATCCATCCATCCGTGCACGCACACTTCCCTCAGCCCCTTTTCGGGTAATTGCTCACAAGTGTGCGGGTAAGTCGGGAGGGAGGGAATTAGTGAATGTGTCCCCTCAAGTGTCTGTGTTTATGAAACCTAAACACTGTCTGCTTGCTTCACAGTATGTCCTCCAGAGAGGCCGCAAAGGGGCACTTGAGGAGCTCCAGGCAATGTGGGAGGACACTATTCGGTCATTGCGGTGATTATTTATACGTGATGGACTAAATTTATGACGGTTTTACAGAGACGTGTGTTAATTAGTAAAAGGCGCTTGGTTTTGGCTGTTCTTTCACCCCTAAGGAGGTGGCGGACAGGCAGCAGGGGCGTTGCTGCACTAATGACTCACAGCTCCGGGGAACACTTTTGTCTGATGGTGGGAACTCTTAAAGGCGTAACAAACTATTTCCATCGCAGATTTGCAGAACGTCTGCAGAGTGCCATCGCCTTGTATTGCTTTTGTTAGGTGTGTCCATAAACAGTGCTAGGATGGGAAAACAATAACTCGCCACTTGAGGGGAGGGAGTGAGACACGTTGTCCTACTTGGAAAAGCAGGCACAGAATGTACTTCTGAGAAAGTAACTGTATCACCATGGGCTCCGCAAAACAACTCCACAGAGACGGTTTTCTTCGCCGCATTTCTTAGGGTGACGATTTCAGCTCGTCAGCTCTATGATCAACAGTGCAACATGTGGAGGTTTTGCCTCAAATACCCTGCAATGTACCCTGCCTCTTGCCCACAAAGTCAGCTGAGTTAAAGCTGCAGCGAACCCCAATGAGGACAAGCGATAGACAGCATTTTTTTTTTCTGCCAATGAGATTTTTTTTTTTTTTTGCTCTGACGACCGGATGCGCATCATTTGTGAGAAGCCACGAGGGATGTCGTACACAGAGAGCACTTTTATCCCTGCCTCACCTATGAGCGTGTCATACGGTGTTGCTGTCCTTATGTTCACTGAACTGACCGCGAGATGAAAACAGGATGAAGGTACATTTTGTGGTGTTGACAGGAGGCGACATTCTGGTTCAAGGGAGACGTCCTGACAAAGAGACTTCGCTTGAGCTGCAGCAGTAAAAAAGCCCACTTCAGTCCGTTTTTGATGTTCTTACATGCTGTGTCGCAGCTGACAAAATATCGGAAATGAGTCATTTACGAAAGATTGTGACGAAATATTTGAATGGCGGCCTCACAAGAGGCGGGCTTTGAAGTTTGGGTGAACCGTGACCTGATCTGATCTTTTCATTTGCTCCAAATTGACACTCAGAGTTCTTCCAAGTTGGATTCATAGAAGCCTGCGCAGTTTGTTGCGTAAGATGGGAGGCGACATTTTCTCTGGGCAGGCTGGCTGGGGCAATGCCTGGGTGGGGGGTGCGGGGGGGATCAACGAGGGAGTGGGGCACAGACATGCGCATTGATGAAATATATTCGGCAGCGCTGCAGACGAGCGCAGAGGGAGCTTGCGTGAAGTCTCCACATTCTCAAGTGTTCCGATATTAAATACACATATGGCAGTAAGAGCCAGGCTTTTGCGACAATGCAGAAACGCCACGTCACCAAGCGTCCCCGTACTGGTGGCTACTGGGTCAGTCACATTGTTTTGGTTAAGACCCAAGAACACAAGCGGTTATTAGCGTACCGATCACAGGCCTGTTATGCACGTTCAGAATGTTCTGTTATTTTTGCAGGCCCGTACGAACGGGGCCCGTTTTTACAATTTCGCAGTCCGTACGAAACTTTATTGGTGATTCAGTGGTCAACGTTAGTCTTATCTTCCCCCCCCCCCGTCACGATATGATGAATGCGTCACTTGATCAAGGATTGCTCTCTTATCTCTTTGTTGTGTCTTCCTTCTGAGAAGATCTTCCAAAGCTCAGATCGCCTCAATTAATCTGTATCCAAACACGACCAAAGCACTGTATTCCGCCGCCAAATCACTGACGGTTATTTTAACTCACTCATCTCGGGAACAAAGAGCACAATGCTCAAGCTCATGATCAAAAGGAACTGATCTTCAGATCCCTTTTCACCATCTTTTAGGCTTCAAAAGCCTTCAAATGTCTTACAAAGGAAGGGATGGGGTGGGTGGGGG
>NW_017805380.1:470660-471117 GCF_001891065.2 Hippocampus comes
CATTTTCTCTGGGCAGGCTGGCTGGGGCAATGCCTGGGTGGGGGGTGCGGGGGGGATCAACGAGGGAGTGGGGCACAGACATGCGCATTGATGAAATATATTCGGCAGCGCTGCAGACGAGCGCAGAGGGAGCTTGCGTGAAGTCTCCACATTCTCAAGTGTTCCGATATTAAATACACATATGGCAGTAAGAGCCAGGCTTTTGCGACAATGCAGAAACGCCACGTCACCAAGCGTCCCCGTACTGGTGGCTACTGGGTCAGTCACATTGTTTTGGTTAAGACCCAAGAACACAAGCGGTTATTAGCGTACCGATCACAGGCCTGTTATGCACGTTCAGAATGTTCTGTTATTTTTGCAGGCCCGTACGAACGGGGCCCGTTTTTACAATTTCGCAGTCCGTACGAAACTTTATTGGTGATTCAGTGGTCAACGTTAGTCTTATCTTTCCCCCCCC
>NW_017805380.1:471413-475344 GCF_001891065.2 Hippocampus comes
AGGGATGGGGTGGGTGGGGGGGGGGGACGCGCCTGCTGAGGGGGCAGCTGCCTGCGAGGTTAAAGCAGCCAGAAAACATGAACGCTTCTAATAATACCTCAGCTGCGTTTTCAGACAGCGCGCCTGCTGCCTCGCTGTCTGCTTTTCTCGCTCGTCGTCTGTGCTGGCTCGCTGCATTCTGGAAGGGTGACGCCGCGTTGAGTCAGCCCGGACTTTCCAGACTCTGCTCCACGAGGCTTTGCTGGAACTCACGAATGCTTTCCTGGCAAATGCAAACACACGAGTTGCTTTATTATCCCTCCCAAGTATTTACTGTACCTTCATACCTTCCTCTTCCTATTAGTAGAATTCCCCCCAGCCCCCCTCCAAAAACACCCCCCATATCACGGCTCATCGTTCACACCCACAGATATTTAAGATTTTTATTCGGGGGTTATCATGTATACAGGCACTCCCCTACTTACTAGCGCTCACATTTTGCACATGCAAACTTTTCTGTGTTCGTCAAAAGTTGTGTTTTTGTTTTTCTTACTTCCGAAAGTCCGAATTTAGAGTTGCCCCACTTCCGTGTAGCACCACTTGGTGCCTAAGGTCTACTAGGAGAGATGCAGATCAGTGATGAAAGTTCCCAACAATCAATGAATGCATTCCTTTGATTGTTGTATCCTTTTTTTTTTTTTTATGCCTTGTTGCTTCTCGTGTCCCAAAACAGGAGTTGTGATCAGGTTTATAATTACATAGCATCTGTGGTTCTAATATGTATGCAAATATTTCTCATTCTATGTGCCATGAAGCAAATATTATAAGAGCACTTTTATTTGAAGAAATTAGAGTCTTCCCGTTATTCACAGAAACGAAAGGCCGAGCCCTATCGCGGATAGCTAAAAATCCGCAGGTAATTGTCAGCGGCAAAAAGGTTTCGAATTGCCTATGGATGCCACAAGATGGTGGCTTCAGCCTTCCTGTGTAGAGTTTGCATGTTCTCCCCGTACCTGCGTGGGTTTTCTCCGGGTACTCCGGTTTCCTCCCACATTCCAAAAACATGCATGGCAGGCTGATTGAACACTCTAAATTGTCCCAAGATGTGAGTGTGAGCGCGGATGGTTGTTCGTCTGTGTGTGTGCGCTGTGATTGGCTGGCAACCGGTTCAGGGTGTCCCCCGCCTACTGCCTGAAAACAGCTGGGATAGGCTCCGGCACCCCCCGGCGACGCTTGTGAGGATAAAGCGGATCGGAAAATGGATGGATGGATTTCTATAAGGTTCACTGTACTGGCCTTTTTCCTTGAAGCATTTGCTTGTTGACCTACGAAGAGCCCTGGAATGCTCCCCCACTTTTATGAATCAGTGACAGCCTCATGTCACACGTAAGTGCGAGGCTTGGCTCTCAGCTCGCACCAAGACAGTCTGGACAGGTTGAGTGTACTGTTACTTGAGTGCGAGAGTGTGCCGTTTCTTCGCAAGCTAGCGTGAAGCCCACCTGAGAAATGCCGAGAGTTCCTTAGATACGGCAAGAACAAACAAACCGCTGACCTCCCGATTCAGCTGCGGGCGGTCGCTTCTTCAGGTTAGGCACGCGGTGTTGAATGCTGTGAAGCTGTTTCATGTGCTTGTGGTTTGCGACTAAAGTAGCGCATTTTGGGTGAGCTGCTCGAGGACTTGGAAAAAATACAACGGCTTGCCCGCAGCTCTCGCAATGACCGGCGACTGACAAATATCCCCACCGTCGCTGTTGACAATCTTATTCTTGCAATAAAAGTCTTAGCAGAAGAGAGGAACAGTTTCAAAACAAATTCATTTTACCCTGAGCTAGCCAACAATTCGCTAGCCAACAATTCGAGCCTTCGGTGAGTGTCTGCTTTTCTAATTCACCTCATTTTGTCTTTTCATTTGAATAGTTTCCACAAGGTCATCTGGAATGAAGTAAGAGTGTTGGAAAAGTTTTTTTTTTTTTGTTCAGATTTCATAGACAAACGCAGACTGGCCACACTTGTGGGAGAGTAAGCGTCTCTCATACTGACGCAACACATGCTAGCTGGTAGCTCAGTTCACAAGTCACAATCACAATTTTCAGTCCAACAGAGAGCAAAGAAGCTTGCAAACAGTTAAGATATGAGTTTCATTTGGTTCTATTATACAGTGGCTAGCTCTCTTTTTGTTTTTTTAGCTTAAAACATCACCATTACAATTAATAAAGTTTCAATGGTGACGACACTTTGACGTTTCATTCACATTATTAGTTCCTTAGAAGGCTCCGGTTGTATTCTGAGCACTGACGATCAGTGAGATAACGCCCGGCCGCGTGTTTGCTCAGCGGAGATAAGACGCAGCTCTGTTTTGGTCGTAAAACATTCATGAGCTGCACATCTGGCCCTGCTGCGCGGTGTTTGCACCCGAGATGCACACACTCACACGCAAACACTCAGACGCACCTGTCTTTGCCAGAGCAGTTTTTATGACGACACTCATGCTGCCTGGAGCTAATATCCACTTGCCGCTGTGTCAACGCTGCACATCTTTATGTGCACGTGCAAGCTGCAGGCCATGCGTCTGCCGCTTGTTTTACCCGATGAAACCGATAAAGGTGTCGGAGTTCGCCAAAGTTGCCGACTACAACTTGATACCATCTGACTGAGTGACAGAAACAAGATTGAATCAACTGTTAAGAGGCTTTCCGGGAGGATCTCCAAGAAGGGAGCTCGGAAGAAGGTGTCCAGTCCAAAAGATGATTGGAAAAGAGGAAAGTAAATCACATTGAGAAAAGTGAGTCGAGAGGGCGCTCCAGCACAATGATGTGTTTCTCAGCCAGGAACTGTCAGATGCTCAAGGCATCGTGAGCACCCCCGTTGTCACGGCGTAGCAGTCACGAGTTCTCCTGCCACAACTCTCACCTCTTTGACGAGATCATCTGGCCCGTAGCGAAGGGCAAAGCAACTAATGGGAGTTGAAATATCTTTTGTGGCACGAGTCTTGGAACTTTTTCGACACACCTCACGTTCCAGGAGAGCTGGCGCCTATCCCAGCTGGCTTTGCATGAGAGGTGCACTACACCCAGGATTGTTCGCTACAGAATCGCCCAAGGACCATAAAAGGACAATTTCGAGTTTTCAATGAATCTATCGTGCGTGTTTTCGAAATGTGAGAGGAAGCTTAAGTATTTGAAGAAAAATCCACACGAGCTCGGGGATTGATGCAAACTCCACAAAAGCTAACCACTCGACCACCGTGCTGCCATTTTTCTCATTGTCGATCAAGAAAATTTGCTTCAACGTTTCCATCCGCTGGAAGCAAAGCTTCAGATAGCAAAAGCGTAACATGACTCCTTGTTGACTCCTTTTTTTTTTTTCTTCTACACCCAACCCCTACCCTTCCACTGTAGCATGAGCCTCCACCCATGTTGTCTTGATGAATTCCAGGTGAGGAGACAGCCTGATTGAATCACGCAGGTTAAACGAGGCGAAAGGAGCAAACGTGAGATGGGTGGCGACGGATGAAATTAGCCGCAATTAACCGCAGCGCCGGTGTAAATACTGTTGAAGGATCCGCTCTCATTAAAGTCATCTGGTTAAACCAAAAGGCTATTGTTAGAATGGCCTGACGATAATGGCAGGAGGTGGTGGGCCAGGTTTTTTTCGACCGCTACGCCTCGTCTCGAGAGCGACAGATTGTCACCGGCGTTGCGGCAGAACGTGTTGTTGGGAGCGCAAACAGTTCAAGCCGACGGCGGCCGTCGCATCGAGTATGGCCTCCGTTGATGCGCGCGCGAGAATCCATACGTGCGCGTGTTTTGCAAACACAACACAAGAAGCGTGTGCGCTATTCGATGTGCAACAGGTGTGCGTCTGTTTGCGCGTCGGCGGCAAACGTTATAGAGACATAAAGTTGTGTTTGCTCGGGGTGGGGGCGCGCCTTAGCTTTCGGGGGTGGAGGAGT
>NW_017805380.1:475359-560817 GCF_001891065.2 Hippocampus comes
GGGGGGTGACATCTGAAATACATGCAAGTCATGACGTCTCAAGGCGACTCGTGGGTTTACAGTTCGGGCATGGTGACAGTTACAGTTAAGCGTCTACACAATGACAGGTTAATAGTTGAACAAACAGCGCTCTGTGTGTGTCTTGGCATGGGGAGATGTTTTAATGCTGCGTTTGACCCACTTACGTTGTCACGGGAGGCTAATGCCGAACCGACAAACTGCAGTGTGCCACAAGCACTAATTCTGTGTATTAGACCTCGATGATGAGGGGTTCACAAAAAGCGGAATGAGTGAACAATTAGTCAAATGAACCATTCGAACAAAACACGGGTCATTGATCGTTATAGTCAGGCTGTTAAATTGTCCGTCATCTTACAATCGTCACTGAATGACCGGATGAGCCTTTTTTTTTGTGTGTAATCAGTTGTGGGGAGTGAGCGAAAAGATGTGCTCAGCTAATATCACAATATTTTGGCCAGGATAAATTTAATGTCACAAGATAGTAGAGCTGCAACTCATGATTGTTTTGATCATTGCACAATAAAGTTACAAAATACAAAAAAAATACAATCAAATTGACAGTACAGGAAATGCACAAGCAGAAACTGATTCCGTAATATTAAAACATGTCTCACGTAAAGCTCAAATATTCAAGATAATGAAATTCAAAGAACCCACGAATCAGTAGCAGCATCGAACCGATTTCTACTGATTCATACCTGGCTGGGGATATCTCATAAAAGATTATTCGATACGTAAAAAAAAAAAAAAAAAAAATTTTAATTTAACCAGTCAATTTGAATCCAAACCGTTTTTCCGACTCTAACCGAGTTCCCTGATCCCAGGCAGCTCGACATTTGAGCTCGACATTTTCCAAGACGTGGTCTTTTGTCTTGTTACACAAACAAACATTATTTTGGTGTGAGACAAAAGCACTGTCAAAGGCGCTCTAATCTCATCAACCGTCAATCTAATTACTGGGGCATCCTCCGACCCAATTAAATGTCGCTCGTTGGTCGTCACGGGAGGCAATGACAACTTGAATAGAGCCGTCACTCTGGATCAGACAGACGTGTTGCCTCGGCAACAAGGGGGCCACTGGGTTTACAGCGGATGGGGTAGATGAGGATAAAAGTGCGATGGTGTAAGAAGAGTCATCCCATGTCACTCGTGTTTGATGTGTGTCAAAAAAAAAAAAATAATGTAAACATGACACACGTGTCCTGAGATGCACTACTCGCGATCGTTTACCTTAGTTTCCTCACTCACTATAGATAACTCCCGATTTGTTGAACTGGTCTGGCTTTGACATGGTGAGTCATTTAAGGCCTTCAGCTCAATGCGTTTGTCACACAACTTCGAGGGAAACTGCATCTCGATAAAATGGATCGAATACTGTCTCGAAATCTCACTTTGAAAATGGCGTTGTTGCACTGCTCAGAATGGCCTGTCTGTGTCAACAGACTGTAGCAGAACTGGATTTGTCGCATAAGAACAAGCCTGGAAATGACATTTAACAGGCAAAGTCTACTTATCCCGTCACAGAAAAGGCACTTTTTACATTTGTCTTTGCGTACTGAAATCTAAAGCTGAATACAAAATTCTGCTTCCGGAGATATTGACTCAAGTTTTGATGGTCATAGCGAAAGACGAATTTTGTAGTGGGTTGGGATAATCGTCACACATGGTGGCGCAATCGAGAGTGGCCGAACATTCTTGTTATCTTCTGTGAAAAGCAAAAGGCAAGAGGGTGTGTGGAAGCACGGCTGTGGTGGAAAAAGCTTGCCGTGTGTGCGGCACTCGTAGCACTGAAGCGGAACAGTATTTAACCTGCATGACGCGTTTTTGTTTTCTGTTTCGAAATACAAATGCGGGGCTCCTGTATTAACTTGACTTCACTGGGCTAATTCTTCTCCAGGCCTTTGACAAAGTCTTACTCAGGAATTCACCCAAATGACCACCATATTGGATGCAGGTATCCACGACATGTGGGAGAATTTTTTTTTTCCTGACACCATCCAATGTGGGCGGAGCTTTGATGTTAATTTCATTTTGCGGCCATGAAATCAGGTGTGGAAGGGCCGGTTCATTGTTGCAGCTTTAATAATTGTTTTTTTTATCCTCAAATAGACAAAAACATGTCTGAACCCAGGCTAAAGAGTGACGAGATTAGGTTAAAAAAAAAAAAAAACAAAAAAAAACACCCCCCCACCTTTGACTGAATCTTGTTTTTGCACCGTTTGTTCTTTTACTCATTTCAGTAAGCTACTTTCTATTTCTTTACTTTCAAATGTCTTTAACTCCTTTGTTTGTAAATGCATTTATCTTGGCTCTTAATTTGTGTGAAGCGCATTGAGTTACCTTGCGTATGCAATGCGCGATATCAATAAAGCCGCCTTGCCCTGCCTAGAAAAGGGACCTGCTCGTTCTTTGAAAAAGCATCAACAGCGAGCAGAGCCGTTTCGCGCTGCGCGGGTACCGTACGGTGGGAAAAGCATGCAAGTGGCATCTTGTGATTAGTTTTAGTGGATCACAATAGGCTGTACAGTTGCAAGGATACATTAGTGGAGTTGTGCCATGATACACCTTGGCACGAATCCACGGCCATCTTTTGCCTCTGCACGCACAGTGGTCACAGTTTTCATTGCGCTCCTTGTCCTGTTTGGCTCAGATATCATATTGGCAGGGCAAACAGCTGCTGCTGCTAAGCCACGACGGCTGCCCTCGACTCGGCTCCCCAGCGGAGTCCCACAACTCTTGGTGTCTGTCATGACCTTCATCCCCGCTGTCTCCTGACCCATCTTTATTGTCTCCTTTGTGACTGTTTTCAGAAATGAAATTAGTCCTTGTCAAGTTGCAGGGAGCCAACAAGGTTCTGCAAACAAGATACCCGGACAAAGAAGGCTCCTTTAGTGGCATTCTGTCGTGCATTGACCACAGTTGCGTTAAAAAACACGCACGCACACACACACGCGCATTGCACCCCACCCCTGCAACCCTTTAATCTGCACGGTTCCACCCCGAGGGCTTGAGGCCAGGGCAGCTGCCACTGATGGAGCCACAGAGCCAGCTGTCCTCGCACACTCGAGCCCTCCTCACGCACACACTCACGCCCCTCGACTCATTCATTTGGGACAATGGGTTGCGGGCGCGTGTGAGGCTCATGATTTCGGAGTGTGCCGTCGTCAAAGGGAGTCGGCAGGGGGCAGGGGGTGGTGGTTGACACAGTATGGGAGGTGGGCGGTGGTGGTCTGCGGTTTGGCAGGGCTTCACAGTCACTAAAGTGGTTTTTTTTATGTTCGCTTTGTGTCCCGGCAACAGTTGGCAGCACGTGTGCCGATGACACGCCTCTCCGCTTTATTGTCCGTGCAGGCCGAGGGTTCAGCCCCGGTGACCTGGCAGCAACATACTGACAGGTTTACAGGAACCTAAAGAGGCTGGCAACAAAAAAAAAACACACAAGAAGCTCATAGACGGATGCAACTTTTTTGCGTCATTCATTGTCATGCGAGCGTCTTTGGAGGAAATGAAATTCCGTGTTCAACTGTTGAAAACCAAAGGGCAAATTGATTTTCTTTCATGAATGACTCCAGCTACTAAATCACAATCTGGATCGTTTTTTTGTATCGTGGTCGTAACTTACATGGCAGTGAGGAGATTACGATGCAATTCGTTACGCCGCTTTGGTATGACCCATGAGCCAACTGAGTCTCTTGGTGCGCTCGGTCAGCCCACGGCTTTTTCACCCCTGGATTTGGGTTCAGGTCTGGGTTCTTCTGGGTGCTTCTTAACAGAGTTTGTCGCCAAAGTGATGTCACAAGTTGGATGGTCACCTTTGAGGCCAAACTCCAAAAGATGGTGAGGGAGGATTGCGCTGAAGCCAAGTGTGTCTGACATGGGCCTGCGTCGAAGTGAGAGGTAGTGGAATGGTGTCATCACCATCTGGCTGGCATAGAAGAGGGTTTTTTTTTGGTATATGATCAATGTCCAAAGCTTCATAGTCCTCTGGACATTTCAGCTGTCTGTCCATGCCTTGGTAGTGGGGTGTGGTGGTTTGGGATGGTACTCGAGGAATTACTTCTTTTGCACCCTGGACATTTTATTTTCTAGTTTGATGATGCACCTGTAGATAATCAATCCCTAAAAAAAAAAAAAAGTACAAAAAGTTACCTTGGTATGAATTCCAGATGTTGGAAACCAGTTGACTACTGTAGCCCAATCAGTACTCACAATGTCGATGGTTTGACGGTGGAGGAACAGGGTGGTTAAAAAGTGCAACGCAGCTTTGGGGAACCCCAAAAAGATTTATTGCAAACAGAAAAAAAAACAAAAAAAAAAAAGTCAATGAGGCATACAATTTAATTAGGGATCCCACAAAAGTAACCAAAACCTGAAGACGTCGAGACAAAATGATGGATTAGGAGGCAAGAGACAGCTGGCCAAGACACAAGGGCAGCAATGAAACTGACTGACTGATTGTGGAACGTGTGGATGACAAGATCAGGAGAACTACTTACACACTTTATCAAACACACACACCAGGGTTCCCACTCTTCCACTTGCTTTTTATTTATAGACCTTTTAAGGACTTTTGAGGGCTAATTTATGCATTTTTAAGGACTTTTCTCCATTCAGCAGGGGATTCACGGTGGATTTATTGAACAGAAAGCCACATATCACTGAGCTGGTGTTCAAAACAATTGCTGCCAAAGGAAGGGCACATCTTTATTTTTAGGGGCAATCAGCTAACCCTTTATGTTAAATTGGCCCGAAATGACCCAAAGTGATCACATGATCATCATCGGAACTGATCGGAGACGGCGGGAAAAGCAGAGCGGGAACCAGGAAGGTATGTAGCACGACAGCGGGTTGGTTTGAGGGGAAGGGCGCCAGGCGCATTTTCCGACAAAACTATTCATTGGAAGGGTGGGGAAAATGACATACACAAATGAAATGAACACCACAGGTTAATTTTTAAGGATTTTTATTGATTTTAGAAGCTTTCCCTGAAAATTAAGGACAAGAACAAAATTTTACAACTTTTATTATGGATTTTTATGAACTTTAAGGACCTTGTGGGAACCCTGCACACACACACACACACACACACACACACACACACACAAAATCTCAAGCTACTTCGAAACAGAAGATCGACAGTCCAAAAAGCATCCCGACAAGTGAATGTGAGCGCAAGTGTGCCTCTGCTGATTCAATAGCCTTGCCCAGTCAAACTGGCAGCTTTCGTTCCAAGCCTCCTTCTTCACCGCTCTTCCCCCAGCTGCTCCAGCAAGTACGAACCGAGTCTTTAAACTCTCGCACGTCGCTTGATCAACTTCCAGAAAGGCAACAATTCATCCTTTCATCATGTTTTGATTGCTTTAATCTCTCATCGCCGACCGCTTTGCAAACACCGGTTCATGCCGCCGCTGGCCTCAAGCTCCGTTCTTGTCCCCCAATTTGGCTGAGCTGCTTTCAGCCCGCTGCCACCTTGATTGGTTTTGTGTCAAGACACCAAACGCTGCCATTCGCCGAGCGGAGCGTGCTTTCCAAATTGTGCAGCTGCTTGGGTGAAAGCGTGTGTGTGTGTGTGTGTGTGTGTGTGTGTGTGTGTGTGTGTGTGTGTGCGGGGGCTGCTTTGAGGTGGGCTAGGTGTGTAGTTAGCAGCTAAAAAGGACCATATGGCTGATGACACATTCAAGCACACCTGACGGCCGCCACACACCTGCTGTTCTCGTATATGGCTGAGTAAGACCCACATCAAAAGGAAACAAGCCCTCGGGGGGGGGGGGGGGGGGCGTACGTGTTTGAAGAGGCATCCACTGACTCTTTGCCAACTAAGAGGATTGTCTTTGAATGAAAGGCGACTCATGTTTGTCGTGAAAGGACGTAGTAGAGAGAGTATGCGGGGTTGCGCCGCACACACACACACACACACACACACACACACACACCGCACTCGAATGCAGCCCGCAAATAGACTCATGTGCACCTACCCTAGGTGGTACGGAGGCGGCGAGAGGGAGGGAGTGGAAGAAAGTAAGCGAGCTGTCATCACGGCACGCAAACACCTACGAACCGACGCACACGCGCACGCATACGCGGCCAACGAGCGAACACTGCGACGCCCACGGAGGCAACAAAGTGCGTCTTTGTCGTTCCTCTCTTGTTCAGAGTCAGACGTCAATGAGTGTTGCCGCTAGGTTCGGCGTTACAAAAGTCAGCCAGTGTGCGGCCGTCAGCGCTCTAGTGACCTCCCACGCACCATGCGTGCATAGTGGAAGCTACTGTACTGGGAAGGGTTATTTAAGAACAGTTCAAACAAAGACCCATCGGCTCCTTCGTGGGCACCGACAAAGATTCGAATGTTTTGATTTCTGAGTGCGCACAGGCTGCAGTTGCCGGGTAGAGCTGAAGAATCTCATGGGGGGTTGCAGTTGGCTCAACCCTTCTTTGTTTTCTACACACTCGGAATTAGATCTGAGACGAGAGATTTGATCACAGTTGAACATTAATTGTCAAACAAAATCCGAATCCAGACGCTGGTTGACCTACAATTTAAGTTAAGATGGCACGACTGTCTGTTTTATGTGTTGGGTTGTATTATTTTTGTCATTTTTTAATGTTAAGTGTTCTTTTGATGGCGGCGCGGGCACCCGCAGCGGCTCCTCTTGTTGTCTGTTTAAGAGGGAGGAAATTTCATCCGTGCTGTATGTTACACAGCGCATTTGACAATAAAGTTGTACTTGACTTGACTCGTCTTGAATTTGTTTGGCTTCTTTTAAAAATCCTTAAATGCAATTAATCATGAAAGCGACAAGACGGGTGATGCTGTAAGTCAAACTTGACATTCTTAAAGTCTCTTTGCAATGTCAATAAACAAGTCTTCTAAATTTTTACACGAACAAGGCGGTCATGTATACTTAACGCATTGAAAACATGCCATACTTTTCATTGGACTTTGGTAACAACGTTGTCTGTGAGGGGTGAGGTGTCCAGTGATTAAGCAAATGGGGATTGTCCTCGGATGCTCAGCGGGGATGGTCAAGAAAAAAAAAAAAAGAAGAAGAAGAAAGCACTGATTAGATTAACTCTCTCCCACCATTTTAGACGTAAAGCAAAGCGGATCGCGAAAGCTGATGACAAAGGCTGAAACAACGGAGCGCACGTTGGCGCGCAAACACCGAAACCGGGAAACCGACTCGGTGCAGCTGCTCCTCGTGAGGCGCCCTCATACATGCAAAGCGGATGGAAATCACAAAACGCCAACGAGCGCCCACTTTGCCTGTCTTTATACATTTCATGAACAATGTGTTCACCGGCCACATGATTGGGGAATCAAAATGGCACCGATCAGGCAAACGTAATATTTTCTGCAATGCTCCTTCAACCGGGATGTAGCTTTGTTACCAAACTACCAACGACAAATAAGACGCTTCACCACCTCGTTCCGATCGCTTCTGTACACAGTTTAACCTTTGGTCTTCTGCGCTCAGAGTGTTTTGCTAACCGCATTTATATTTTACATTTCAAATTCTAGCAGCTCGAGTTTGTTTGACAGTCTTGGATCTTAATGCATTGTTCCGGCCCACGGGGTTGCGAAATGGGCGGAACAAAAACAAATATTTCAATGACACAATTATCCAATCACTTTATGAATCAGTTGGAACCAAACTGGAATTTTGTCGGAATGTACTGTGCGAAATCAATATTTTAATTTTGTCAGGCAAATGACACAGGTCACCTTTTGTCATATTTCTCGAAAGCGCCTTAATCAGTGTCCTGCGCTGAGCAACACGTTGCAATGGTTTTATTCTCCCGATTCTTTTTTATCTTTTATTGAACTTTCCGGTTATTATCTAATCTAGCATGCAAACATTCAGGTTATTCCTGTCCCGTGGGCTACCCGTGGAAAGTTTCTTTGACCTTTCCCAGGATTTTGCAACCCTTTCGTCTCGAAAGATAAAGCAGCGAGCGGACAATACGCGCACAATGTTCCGTTCGAGTCGGAACAACACGGGAGAAAACACCGCCGCTGCTGTGTTCTTATGAATGATTTTACAACGGGTGGTAGTAAAACAACAACAACCACGGGGCAGGTGTCACAGGGCAGCCGTCGGACTCTGCCGCGATAACAAAAACAGCATCGCACAAGAGCACGTGTGCAGCGCCGGCCAGCTCTAACCGCCAAGTGCACAAAAACAATACCGCGCGTCTTCGACAAATTCAAGAAAACGATTCGAGAAGCCGCACGTTAGCTATCGCGCGTGCACTTTTCATAAAGGAGATTACACTGTTGTTGTTTTTTTAATTGGCTTAGCAGCGTGTGCTTGTTTGATCCCGGTATTACGGAACAGCGTGTTTTCTTCCTTGAGTGAGCTGATTAAAAAAAAAAAAATCTCCGCCTGTCAACACATGGACAGAAAGGATGTTTGATTAATTCAAAAGCACATGTGATCATTCCCGCCCCTCTCATTGGCGGCTGTTTGATTAATTCAAAAGCACACGTGATAATCCCCGCCCCTCTCATTGGCCGCCGCCTAGACACCGTCTCCAAAGCAAAACAGGAATGCCTGGCGTGTGTAGCCCCGCCTCTTTCAGGAAGGAGTCGAGTGTCAACAAAAAGCAGCGTGTGCGGCAGCGGTGAGCTCCGACTGACCCGGTGGAAAACAGACTTCAACCGCTACGATGCAACATGTTGTTGTGGTGCCGTTCGGGACGTCACATTGTTGACCTCGTCTTGTCTGACCAAAACAAGGGGGGGGGGGGGACATGTCATGTACAGTCATTGGTGACCTCATAGGACAATATTTGGTTGTGGTTGAAAGCCGTTTGAATGCGGGAAGATCGGCAAATAAGAAGAAAGAAATCAAAAGTGATGTAA
This sequence comes from Hippocampus comes, assembly GCF_001891065.2. Taxonomy (NCBI): domain Eukaryota; kingdom Metazoa; phylum Chordata; class Actinopteri; order Syngnathiformes; family Syngnathidae; genus Hippocampus; species Hippocampus comes. The sequence continues at coordinate 484,244 of NW_017805380.1, forward strand.
GTTAATAATTGTTAATAACAACAACAACAACAAAAGTTGGTAGCTTGGAAGAAAAAAGCTGTGATGATACAAAAATTATTTTGCGATATTATGAGTGGAAAAAAGGTGACAGAATATAGAGTGTGTAATACAATTAACGTTTAAACAATAACAATCAACACAGTTTTAGGAGAACAGCGGCATCGTTGGAGAAAAAGTCGCAATAAAGTAAAGTCATAATGCCACAATAAAGTTGTCATTTGCAAAAATGGATTTGGAATTATGGAATTAAAGGCAAAGTATTATGAAAATAAAGTATGGATTTGTTGTGTTATGGAATTAAAGGCAAAGTATTATGAAAATAAAGTCATGTTTGTGGACAAATGTGTAAAGTTTGGCAAAAAAACTAAAAAATAAACGTGTTACAAGAATGCATTTATTTGTATGTTGCCAACATTATGTGTATAAACTTAAGTCATTATTCTGGTTCGAAAAGTGTTCCCGGAATCACGTCATATTTATTCGAACAAACAAAACAATGCGAGACAGAAAATTTGAAATCCATGAGGGAAAAAAAAATCTAAACCAAAATATGGGAAAATAAAGCTGATATGGTACAAGAGTAACTGTAAATTTGCAAGAAGAGTCATTCTATAAGAGGGAAAAAAAAATTTACAGCAGTAAAGTCGAGAGTGACGTTGTCCGAAGGCTGAGAAAACAGTGCAGGTGCGTCATGGACCGTGCGGCGGTGACAGCGACCTTTGCACTGGCGCCGCATCGTAACTCTTGCGTGTGCGCTTGTGTGTTTTCACTCTTGCATCGCCGCATTCCCCTCTGCACTTTGGGTTACAAAAGTTCACAAATGTACGCACTTTGTCGTGACGGGCCCTGTGTTGAGGGGCATGGATGCAGGCATGAGAAAATACGCCTTGGTGGATGACAACAACAAAAGGGGATGGAGGTGGCAGGGGCGGGGCGTTTAACAAGGTTATTAAAGATCACAGCATCAAATAAACACATGGAAAACATCACTGGAGTGCCCCCCACTCCGAGACACCTATCCCATTGAGCAAGCACGCCGGTGAGCCAATCACAATTCTGTTACCAGCAGCAACAGCTCCTGTTTATCCTTGCCTCGGCTTAATCCCGCGCTACGATTGGCTGCCGGTCGGTCGGGACCTGGGAGCGCTGCCCCCACCTCCCTCCTACACCCGCTCCCCCTTCCTCTCTCTGCCTGCTTTTCCATAGCTACAGATTAAGTAACACCGGCCAAAACAAAAAGGGCTTATTTTTGTTTTTCATCACATACGGGTGAAGCCGCGCAAATACGTGGGCTTATTCGGATCCAAACGTATTTGCCGGAATGGAGGGGAGAAATGGAGATGGATGCACAAAGTGAAAGATGATGGCAGAAAGGGGAGTAGGAAGGGAGGGTGGGGGGGAACTCGTACGCCTGTTGCCATGCACCCTCAGTGTGTTACTAGGTTAAGTACGGTGTGTTGCTAAGAAAGAAAGAAAAAAAGCATGTGCAAGAAAGAGGGGCAATTGCATCAGCCCCCTCCTCGCAAAGTCCTTGAAAAACATCTCGCGCTATGCAAATGTATACCGTTGTGGAATTTCAACATGAAAGGCGGAAGCATGAAAAATACATGTTCCCATGCGTGTGGCAAGTTTGGCAACAAGTTCTTCGGGAGGGTCTTACAAGGTGCTTACGAGTTCCAAAAGATTGGAGTGTTTTATATTCATATTTGTATCCAAATATTTTGACTGTAATTTTGACTCTACATTTGTGCCGGCAAAGTTGAGCAAATTTGTGTCATGTCGCCACAATAGGATCTAAACTGTTGTAATACTTGCTATAAATTAGGCTTAAACATGATCAGGATTTGGGAGCTGATCATGATAAGCGTGTTTAAAAAAAAAAAAAAATCACAGCACACCGACCTGATCAAAAGATGCACCAATCTATTTAAATTCATTTACCGTATAGTCGGCCCTGGCTATTTGCTGAGGATTAGGACTGGCCCCGTCCACGAACAGCCAAACATTGCGTATAGCTAATGGCTGGTGAAAAAAATAATAATAAAATAAAAAAGTATTCAAAAAATATTGGTGAAAAAAAGTTTGCCTGTATACACTGAGAAATATTTAATTATTCACAAAAGCACCACAGAATATCCCTGGAGTGAATGAGACTATTTTTACCGTCATGTCTTATTTTGTGCATCTGATCAATGACATCATTGATTGATCAGCAAATTATGACATTCCAATTGATCACCGATTTTGCATAATCTGCCATATTGATACATGCGATCAGTCTTACATCACCAACACTGCATCAGAGACTCGACAGAGGTGGGATGGCGCCGGGCGTGTAAAAGAATGAAGCAGTTATGCGACAGGGGTGTGACTCGTAACAGCCGATACTCAACGTCACTCGCCGTGTTCTAATTGTCACCGCCTGACAAGCATATTGTACTTCAGAACAAAAGCTGATTATAATATCGCAGGATGCCGCGTATCGCTTGGTGTGGCCAATATCCTGCTCCGCTGGTTTTCTACGTAGAAGGCATTCATGACGGATCTTCTGTTGCAACTTCACAGAAGATTAAAAATGTGCATGAATGAATGCAAACTTTTTTTCGGGCCTGAACTAGCCACTTTCTGATATTGATATCAGTGGACGGATATCAAACAATGTGGATTTTTTTTATCCACATTCGGAAGCGGCTTGATTCCATTCAAAAGATCCGATTTCATGCAGTAATTTGTCCTTGTGGTACCGATGATTGATATCCAAATTCTGTCAATCTTTCTGAAAAAAAAATGGAATTGTGTCAGTGTAGGGTAAATCCAATTTCTGATGCAACTGTTTTGCAGGAAGAGGCTTGTTTGGATCTTTCGTTGCTGTTAGTAGAGTAGAGTAGAGAACACGCCGGGATAAGATACCGTACATCGCAGCGAGGATGGACACTCGGTCCAGATCGAGTTTCTGTTATGCGACACCCGAGCTAGTTCGAGGTGGGTGTTTTGGAAAGAGCATTTGAAAACAAGACGTGTGTTCAATGTCATCTTTAACTCGTTTCACTGATCTCTTCGTCTGCTTTTGTATGTTGAGGGGGTTGAGGCATTTGTGCACGGGCGGCAAAACGCAAGACTCTTTTATGCAGAAAAACCACAATATTGCGACATCGGAGTAGGCGGCACATGAAGTCGTATCGTTTAGTCGAAATGGAGTTTTTGCAGAGAATTGAGCAAAGAGGCCATCTCACCATCATGTATTTCAGCATCTGGTGTGACGTGTAAAATACCTTACTCACGCCACTCGCCTCGCATTACGAAATAAACTTTCACACAGGTGCCGTTTCACCTCGGGAGCCGCTCCGAAACAACTGAACATTCACACAACACCGTCACCCACAGAACTGCCACATAGACACCACGCAGGAAAATTACCATGGCAGCCCCTTTGAAAAAACAAAATAATAATTTACTGGCCTTTTACCATGTATGCAGAACAGTGACATAGAAAGGGAATGAGGGTCGCCGCTTCGATTGGCTGCGAATCACGTCGACTGTGTTCGCTCCCACAACAGCGCAAACGCCTACTTCTACCTGCACCCGTCTGCGAAAATGTCAAAAGAAAGAAAACTCCACCCGCGTGCGGCAGTTTGCGCTAGACTTGCGTTGGGCACGAAAAATAAGGCCCGATATGTTACGAGAACAACATCACCCCTGACTTATAACTGACACAAATAAACTTATCTTACGAACACGGTCGCACTGCTGGGTAACTGCTCACCCCTTCCCTCTCTGCTCGTCAAAAAAAAAAACGGCCCCCGCGGCTCAACTCTGCAAGCAACCAATCATATTTGGCCCTGCTTAGAAGTCCCCTCGGCTCATAACCGGTGACAGCCAGTCGTCGCTGTTATTGAAACCTTGAATTTCTAAAGCCACACTCAACGGTTAAACTGATAATCGGCCCATGCCTAGTGGCAATATCCTACTTTGCTGGATCCTGTGTCATATGACAAGGTGGTAAATTTGAGCTGTTACAGTTTTTTTTCCTGCTGACATTTTGCTTGGGCACTGTGTGGAAAAAAGGCTTTCGGCTGTTTGCGTACGAGGAAGTTCTGTACAACGACTTGCCCCGGTAACCCTGACCTGCGCACGAATGACGACAAACGGCAAGACAACATGGCCTTCACACGCCCTCCCCTTTTTTGCTACTTCCTTCACTTTTCTGTCCCTTTTTTACGGTCTCATTCGCTCCTCCTTGCAATCAGTCTCTGTCTGCTCTGCGCCTCAGGTCACTTGACCTCTTTCGAGGTTTCGGCTGCAAGAGAGCCGTAAGCAGATAAGTGCAGTGTGGAAGTCACATGTTTACTCGGCAGCCCTCTCTTCCTCCTCGCCTGACTTGCTCTCGAAGAAAACGAGTCTGGCTGCTTTGATATATTTTCATTGGCTCTGCAAAATCACTACAAGCCTGAGGCAGGATTTTCACTGCACGTCCGAGTGCACATTTTCAATTTAATGCCTATATTACATGTCGTTTGACTCCGATTAATGGCCACGCACGTGCTCTTTTGATGGTGAAATGGATCGCGCACTGTGAAGATGGCTAGCTAGCAGTAAGCAACAGTAGCGTATTGCGTTCAGTATACAGTAACTATGAGTGCAAAAAGGTTTCTCAGTCGATGAAGGCAGATACTATACATGTGTAAAGTAAACAAACCGAAATAAGTGGTGTGTTGATTTTTATTTCGTCAAGCCGTTGCACAAAATAAAATCCTCTGGATCCAAATACTTTTTTTTTTCTCAGTAGATGTATGACCTACTTAAAAAACACTTGACAAAATATAATTGTGTATATTCCAAAAAGACTTTTTCCAGTGTATATGAAATACTGTAATGGAGAAAGGTATCATACCACTTAGCAAATAAACGTATCAATTTAGGTAACAATTTACACGAATTGCACCATAATTTTTTTTCCGCTCCTGATAGTAAGCTGGCCACAAAAAGGCGCCAGGGTATCCGTGACTAGTATCGACATCCTTGGGTAAGCCTCGATACCATGAATTTAGGGCGATACTGTGCCAATACTGATATCTGGTATTGGTACTAGCCCATCCCATCTTTTGGGGTGTATCGCATCGTAACCACAAACAAAAAGAATCATTTTGTCAACCTTTCAATTCAAGTCATTAACTTTCTGCCCAGATATACTCTGGCGACTGTCGTTTATGAAAGTGAAAACTTAAGCACCAGTGCAACTGCAATATGTGTATCCTAATAAATGAACACTTGACTGCTGCAAAGGCAGAATTTTTGGGATGCTGCTTTTGTACTGGCCCTCATGCATGTTCTTGACTTTATCTCTGGAGGTAAAAATGAGTGCGACGACTTCAACTCCCCACTTTGCAAGGCTGCAAATAACTGGCGTGATTGCATTTGGAATTTACTGCAGCCATGCAAAGTGTCCTGACATTTCTTCGAGACACGTTCCATCTGTCCTTGAATTAAATCAAGGCTCAATAATTGTCCACATGCCAGGCTAGCAAAGTGCTTTTTGTTTCTGTATGTATGCACACAACAACGGGTGAGTTAGTCCACGTCGGCTTCCTCCAAGTGTGTACCTTGTGTTCCGGGAATTCTTCGCGTGGCTCAGAGTCCATGTGCCCGTGGACCGATAAGCTCAGCTATGCCAGTAATGTGTCAGCCCCGCAGAGGTTGCAGGCTACTCCCCATATTTGGCGAATCACTTAAGCGTCGCTCCACCTCGGCCGGTCTTGGTCTCTGCACACTAACCACAAAAATATGAAGAGAATGTCAGCCCAGCAGGCCGGAATGCGTGCACAAGGAAAGAACATGCATTCATTAAATAGTTTGCGGTTAATGACTGGAAACGTTCAAACGGTTTTCTACCGGTCTCATCTCCTCGTGTCACTCCCCATCTTGCATGCAATTTCATTTGCTCAAGCGTGCGACATGTTTACACACCTCAGTGGGATTCGGATCTCATTTCCTGTAATGTCCCCTCCGTTTCAAGCGAAACGCGGAGGGGAGGGGCGGAAATGAGAACTTGTTCAAACAGACTCACGTGATATTTTCTATGTATGAAGCGAAACCGGGGAAAAACACACACACATGCGCACACGCTGACAGTATGCCAGCAGTCTGCAAAACAGTCTTCCTTTTCCAAAGCGGAGCTATTGCACTGAGTCGTCACACGTTACATCCACTGGATTTATCCAGACGCCCGAGAACAAACAAGCCTGATGCAATCCCAAGACATAGCGCTTTCCAAGTGAGATAAAGCAAAACACCTTCCACGTATGTCTGCTCTGACCAGAATTTAGTTGACGGTAAAACAAAAACACAAGGCACGAAATTTGGAAACCCCCGAGAGACCATATAAACAACGTTTTCATCGTTGTGCACCTTCAACTTGCTTGAAGCATATTTTACCTCATTAAAACACATGTAAACTTATTAAAAGATTTTTTTTAAGTATTCCGTAGTGCCTGTTTTCACTCGATCGCTGTCAAGAACTGGTCGACAATTGTATCGCATCACTTTGAGGAAACGAATAGTCTCTCCAATGAAGAGGCCCAGTGTGCGTGCTTCAAGTTGTTTACACTGGTCAACAAATGTTTACTACATTTGATTATAATACCGAGTCCATTTTTTGGGGGGGCCAGCGGCATTTGTCACTCCCAAGGTGACTGTAAAACTGACACATAAAACTAAAGAGAATTAAACATTGACATTCAAACTGTTCTACCAAACCATAAAGTAACAAACGTTTGCTAGCTAAGCGCGTTTCACATATAATGTGAAACTCTGCAGACAGGAAATGTTACAGCAATTGGAAACCTTCAAGCAACTCTTACTTTAACACACATGGAGTAGCAAAACATGCAAATATAACATACAGCAATACTCAATACACTTTGATTTATTTGGATGACGATGACTTTATCTCCTTATCCAGCTACAAAGAGCATCTCATTGTGGGATCAGTGTGTATCATGCCCTCATCGGCAATGACCTGCTGTGTGTATGTCACCTTACACCCCTCCAGGTACACAGTGGATCTCAGAGTGTAGGTCAGGAATGTGTGTGTGTGTGTGTGTGTGTGTGTGTGTGTTTAACCGGGTCACCCTCTCCTCACAGCTGTTTAGCAGTGATTGTATGCTGTGCAAAAACGAGTGCGATCATTGCCTCTGAATTCAGGTGAACGTCATGTGACCTCACCACAAAGTGGTGCGGTCATACCAGGTGCGGCGCGGTTAGTTGTTTTTTTTTTTTTTCCCAACCTCAGCGGGTGATTTTATCATGTGAAAAAGGCAGACAATAAATACAGAAAGGTACAGTCAATGTTGATTGATTGCGATCTTAAGGGTCTTTACCCTCCTCTTATGTTGCGGGTCAAAATGACCCGTTTGTAAAATCTAGAATAAAGAAAATGTTTCTGCTGGCCTCTGTTTTTTTTTTTCATTTTTGTTTTTGTGATTGCATTGCAATATGAGACATATTTTCATGATTAAACATGAGAGCGGGTCACATTGGCCCATAAACATTGTTGTTAAAAAAGGAGTACAATAGGAGGGCTACGCCGGACAAAACACCATCCCTTGTGAAACTTTGAATTTAATATCATCACACAACACATTTATGTGACATATCGCAATCATATCTGAGTATAAAGTTAATATCAGTGAGGGGTATGTCTGGCATCGCATTGACAAGAGTGTTCCCACAAATGTGATTTACACGGTTGTGTGCCCTGTGTTTGGCTGGCAACCAGTCCATTGTGTACCCCACCCGTCATCCTGATGAGGTCAAGCAGTATGGAAAATAGATTGATGGATAGATCAAGAAAAAAAAATGGGAAGTGAAACCAATTTGATTCTTTTTAAGGATGTATACGTGAAGACATTTTAAAGCTGCCCCTGAGGGTCCAATGACTGACAAACAACAGATACCCAACACTCTGCTCTTTCCTTCCACGAGGCAGCCAGTTGAGCTCATGGTACGGTCGCGGTCATGTGAGTGCAGGCTGGGTTAGAGTGGGGTCGGGTGATTTGGGTTTAGGGGCGTGGGTCCGGTAGGTGGTTCTGCCTGTCCTGTAATCTCATCTCCCATGCGGTTACAGTAAGTGATCTGCAGAAGTGGGAATGGGTCGCGGGGACCGCAGGAGAGTGAGGGAGTCGGGGGAAGGGCCGTGTATCGCCATAGCAACACACCACATAAGTGCGCCCCATTTACAGTCCAACCCCGACGTCTGGGAATCTGAGGCTTTCCCCAATACAGAAAGAGCAGAAAATAGCACACATTAGAGGGTCGGTGGTGTGACGCCGCAGTGAATTAACTAAAAATAAATAAATAAATAAATCACTTTGAGTTCATTAAACATAAACAACACACAGCATGGCTAAGAAATGACAACTATAAAGAACACAACTTAGGAGGACCCCTCTAGAATTCGGAATTCAATTCCATCTGCCCATCCATCCATCTATCTATCTATCTATCTGCTAGCTTAGCTAGCTAGTGTTGGGGGAAGAGCGGCCTCCTCTTCCCCGCGTGTTCATTGAATTTCGGACGAGGAGAATGTTGGTTCTTCAAATAAAGGCTGGAGTCGATTAACAGTTCCTTTGAAGCTTTTAATAACAGAATATTCCGGCCACCCGCGAATTACAGACAATGGCTGCGCGTCACGAGTGCGAAGCAGGAAGAGATTCACATCATTTTTATTCCATCAGAAGGGCGGTACCGAGACACAAAGTGTGATATCATAACTTTTGTTTCTCCGAAACCGACTCTCAGCTTGTATGAACTAGCGCATTCCAATGTTTGTGCGTCTTCAGCAAGGAGTATTCCAATTCCAGGTGATGGTTGTTACAAAGACGCAAAGCTACCCTGCGGGCATGGGAAAGTTATATACAGCATGACCAAATATGTGCAGAGTACAAACTAAATATGAGCAGAATACAGACTTCACTAGCAAGCTATGTTGCTAGCTAGCTAGCTAGATATCTAGCTAGCTGTCTTGCTATCTATCTAGGTATCTAGCTAGCTATCCTTTCAGCATTCCAATCCATTCATCCATCCATCCAACCTTCTTTCCTTCTGCTATCCATATCTATCTACCAATAAGCCCCCACTCATCTACCGTGTGGCTTCACTCAATTTGCCAGATGACTCAGGCCCTCAGAAAAGATCTCATTGTAATATTCTATTTTTAGCTCTGTTGAAGTCATCACCAAACATGTCCAACACGCCTGGTGGGCATTGCTTTTTTTTTAATGCACTTGTGCTTTTTCTGCTTCTGAGAGCATCAGTTGTTGTGTGTGCTTTATTCATTTGCGTAAGATGAACGTGGGTTTTGTTGACTCCAACTTTATGGAAAAAAGAGAGCAGGCCCTCTGCCGCCTGGTGTTTACCATCTTTCTGGTCCCACTTAAGAGAAAACAAAGAGTCAGAGGACACATGTGTCTGCTGCCACGCTCACGCAGACGTCTGAGCTCGTCTCGCTGCAGGCTTTGGGACGCAAGCCATCAGAGGAGAAAAGATGTTGATGGATTTGTACAAATGTCTGTTTTTCTTCTCTGTTCGTCTAGCCAAAAGAACAAGGCCGGAGAAAAACAGACGCGGTGTTTGCTTGTCTTGCGTCATGCTTGAGTTGTTCCTCCACAAGTCAAACCGAGAGTGGCGCAAAGTTGAAGAGTTAAATAAAACACGGGGCAGTGCTGTCTTTGCATTTGTATGTCGTATTGTAACGTACCGTAATTGAAAGCAGCAGTTTCTGTAATCGTCAGCCTGCGCTCTGACAAAAGTCGAGGGAGTAGATCATGAAAGGCAGACTCGTGAAAAGACAACATCATTTGTAAATATGACAACTACAATAGTCAGGAGGATTACTGAGATATTTTTCTGTTGTAGAATTCTGTCAAATATATGCACATAGATATTTTTTTTTACTTTTGATGCTTCCTACAAGAGCTTCTGTCTGCTGGAACAACGCGTCTCTTATGCACTGATCCAAGTAATTGTTGATTCAAGAGAAAAACTACCAATCGTCTCCCGGTTTCATTAGACACAATGGCTTCTGGTAGAACTTATTTTTGTTTTGAAAACAGTGTCCCTTTTCTATCTATCACAAGACTATCCAGTCAGAAAATATTTTTTTTTTGCAGCTTTCATTTACAGGAATTTGTATGAGTATTCCTAAAAACCTGCTGAGGGCCACATGAAATGTCCACGGAAAGCCCCTTTGTGCATGGCGGCACACTTTTTCTCACCCTCCCCCCTCGACAATCCCCCCCAGGAAAGTTTTTTTTTTTGTTCTTAGAATATGACCTCAGTCTGAGTAAGGAGAAAGTGCTCCGTTTGCTAGTTGCGGCTCGCACACACAGGTCTGCATGAGTGTGTATGTATGCGCACGTGGCCAAGTGATTGGCTGGAGAATGAGGACCTGCCAAGAAGCGAGGCAAGTTCCTGTGAAGTGTTTTTTTTCTCTTTGATGGGGCCGCTTTTTACTGTCAGCCTCCACCGCAACATGCACGCGCACCCCTCACCTGACCACTATTCTGCCATTAAACTGCACTGCACTCATATGTATGCGCAAGTGGGTGATTACACAAGCAAAAAGAACATACTCAAGTATTTGAACTACGTTTCTTCCCACCAATATTTGTGCGACATTTTGCAAGGGTCCGGTAGAATCCTTGTACTGTACCTCCAAAATCATCACTTTTCAGGACCCCCCTCCCCCAAAATGTTTGCTCACCCACATTGCATCAGCAAAGAAAGCAAGCAATTTTTAACACTTCAGATTGGTCATTGCTTTGTTTAAAAAAAAAAACACCTAAACACGTATGGATTGACAAATTGTACAGATTTGGGGAGAGGAAAAAAAATCTGAAATTGACAAAAGGAGGTTTTGCCAGCAATTTAAAGGCCTTATACAAAGGCTCAAAAAGACAGCACAGATACTCATTTCCACTTGGGTGCACAAGATCTCAGCTAAACACACAAAGAGGCTTCTCGTGCCTGCTCCGAGTGTGCATTTAAATAACAACCACCTACTAAAAGTGCACTTTGCCAGAAGCAGCAAACCCTACAACAGTATTGTTTTGAGAGCTGTTTCCAAAGTCAAGTCAAGTCTATTTTATTTACAATGCGCCAATTCACAAGTTATTTCGAGGCATTTTACACATCGCGCGGGGAACCTCACTCCCATTACATTTTATATCGAAAACGATCAAGTGAGCGCCACTTTAAGCGAGCCCCTGGTGAAGGAGCGTTGACAGGGTGAAGCAGAGTCGGGGAACAGCGCAGAACAATGGGCACAATAACGTCCATCAACAACAGTAGTTGACCCCATGACGACAGCAACAACAATACCGGCAAAGGTGTTATGGATGACAAAAGTAAAAAGGCAACAGTGGATCCAAAAGCGAATGGGAGACATTCGGCGACAATGGCGGCTCGCAAACAAAAAGGTGAAGTTCCGGCTTAGGGTAGGTGAAGTGACGAAGAGAAGAAGGAATGGCACCAAAGTGTAGAATCAAGTATCCCGTGGAGGAAAATGCAGAGCCAGGTTGGGTGGCATGGGGAAAAAAAAAGAAAGACAATCAAAATGTTACGCACCAAAGTTCAAAATGGCAACTCAACACAGCATGTGCTGCAGTAATGGCCGGAACAGGACTCAAAACGCGTGAATCATCTGGCGCCCGCAGATCAGCGGAGGTCTTATACACCGGATGTGATGTGATCGCTGATCAATTGCAGGTGTGGAAGCACTCTCCGGAAATCACCCCGCCCAGCCTGATAATTAAAGGCAAGTGATCACCAATACACAGAAGGAAGAGGGTCTGTCACAACACATCACAAAAGATTTGTGTTTTCACACTCTGGAAAAAAAAACACCATTGTTACATACACAATCCCAAAAAAAAAAAACAATTCTCTCTGAATTTGCAGTGAAGTGTAAACAACAAAAATCGTGTAGAAAACTACCCCCCCCCCCAAAAAAAGCCCCTCCAGCATGACTTGCAACTTTTCAACTATGCAAGCTGCCAAAGCAGCGCTATTTGTGCCTCGAAAGAGCACATGTGTTGCTGAAACTCATGATCCATCACGTTGCTACAATCATTTTTTTTTTCCGGCAGAGGAGGAAGAATGATGCCATGCCAACTTCCGGATTCTTCAAGCTGAAGCTCCCACACTCCAAAAATCTCACTTGATAAGTGAAAAGGAAATAAATCGTTGGGTGCCATTCTATGGTAATAAAAAAAGCACCTTTTTAATAGTAGTAATACATTTTTGGGAGGTACCAACTAGGCATTGCTTGTGGCTTCCTGGAGAGTACTTTTGTATTTCCTCATATACTGTAATCACCGAAACTATAATAAATGCCACGCCCCAATTAGTCTTTTTCCCACGACTGCATAATAAGAAACTACATGGCATGGCTTGCAGATGAGTCTTTCATTCTGCTTTTGCGATATCGCCTGATATCATATTTCCTCAAATAATGGCCTCTGTTTTCTTCGACGCCGCACCTCAATAAATCGTTTTGCAGGATTGACGACGGCCGACATGATATTGCTTGCTTGTCAAATTTGCATGCAGTCTTTAGGAGAATACCCTCTTATACGGTAACCTACCCAAATGGTGGCCTCTTCTCTAATAGAAGCCACGCCCTTTGGGCCTTGAAGGCCATAAATTATAAATTACTAGCATGGCATAGCTTGCAGCAAAACCTTTTTTATACTATACCGTAGACCCCCACTATTCGCCCTCGACGAGCACCCGTGAATAGATGAATTCGCAGGTGCACTGTAACATCCTTTTAGAACCACATTTCCTCAAATAGTGGCTTCCGCTAAAATCGATCCCACACCTCAAGTTGTATTTGTGCAAGACAAATAATGACCTAAACAGCATAGTTCGATGATAAATTTTCACTCTGCGTGAAGAAGCATGACCCCTTATACTGCATTTTCTCAAATAACTGTCTCTGCTTGAATAGATGCCACGTCTCGACGTGTCTTTTTGGAGAACTAATAAGTACCTGCATGCTATTTATTGCCGGTGAACTTTTGCACAGCGCCTTTTAAATATTCTTCATTGGCTTGCATCGTGTTTCCTCAAATAGTTGGGCTCTAATAGACGCCACACCCCAATTAATGTCTTTTCGGGACAACATGATAGTCACGGTGAACTTTTGCATACCGCCTGCTCGCCAGTCTTTCGAATACACTTCAGCGTACTTCATGCACGGTATTTCCTCACAGAATGATCTCAGCTCTGAGAGACACCGATCAACTAGTTTTGCAGTCGTGTTAGTCATTCTCATGGCATGTGTTGCTTGCAAACTGCTCCAGAATGTCTGCATGTCCGTATCCTCAAATGCTGTACTTCCTCAAATAATCCCCCGCTCAAATAGATGCCTTACCCCAATTTTTCTGTTCACAGGGCAAGTAATTAATGACCACTATGGTCTTGCTCCATGTGAATTGTTACAAACTGTCAGCACCACTCTCACCGGAATACACTTTGATGTAGATTATGCTTCCTCTGCTCTAATAGACGCCTTGCCTCAATTAGTCCCTTTGCATTTGGAGTAATGACCACCATGGCGTTGCTTCCTGTGGAGTTTTGCATACTGTCTGCCTTCCTCTCTTTGGAATACACTTTGGTGTATATTGCTCTCTTCCAACAAGTTTCCTCTGCTCTCATAGACACCACGCCTCAATTAGTCATTTTGCAAGGCAAATAATGACAGTGAGGTGTTGCTTGTAGGTGTCCTTTTGCACATCAGCTTTATTAGATTATACTATATTTACTGCAATAGTGGGCTCCGTTCTAATTGACACCACACCTCAGGTCGTCAGTCTTTTTGAGGGACTATTAATAGCGCAGCATTGGTTTAATATCAGTAGTGAGTCCTGCTCTCATAGATGTGTTTCCTCAACTACGGTAATGTTTTTGCAGGACTACTAATAACCAACTTGGTGTTGCTTCGTCCTGGGAGGATTTGCATGACTCGCCGTAGGAGGCCTTTGGTGTGGATTCTTGCTCAAATAAACATCACACCTCAGTTAGTCATGCTGCATGACTAATAACTACCAACATGATTTTGCTTGCTTTTGTATAGCCCTTTGTTACATTTTCTTAAGAAGCTGCAGAAGCAAAAAGAGAAAAAAAAAATCTTCGGAAACAAGCAGTCATTTGATTTCAAACATTTATTCACAGGTCATGAACAAAATGTGTGCAAATTCAAATTATCGTCGCGTGGTTTTGCTTGCGCAATTACAAAGAGAGTCATAACTCGTATATCAATGTTGTTAAAATGTCATTAAAGTGCAGCTCAAATCAAGATTTTCCACAAGTCTTTTGCTATTGATGTCTGCACATGAAGAAAACGTCCAGTCTTTTTTTTTTTTTTTTTTCAGCCACTCTATTCCCGGATCAGCATCACTCCCATCTGATGAGCTCCCGTCCGGCCTCCGCACGTTCTCACATCCACCTCTGCACAGTCTGATGCAGTCGTGCCCACACACCGCCGACGTCTTCTCGCTAATCATCGAGTGGGCCGTCACCGGCTCTTGCAACGCCTCCCTGAGTGTCCGTCGTGGTGTCCTCACGGCACACCACCGAGCCACCCCACATGACTGGCTTCTGAGTGGTTGTCCCCTCAGGGTATAATCCACAACGTCCTGACCCCAAAATGCACTGACTGGAAGGCTGCTTCCCTCTGCGCATGTAAGCATGAATCGGGCACGGAGGGGGGAGGGAATGAGATGGTGGAGCTTCCATCCCGGCCACGCAGCCTTACTAATCCAGACAAACGGGAGGCAGAAAGGCGCCGGAACACTTTCAAGTGATGCCTTGACTTTCTTTCTTATCATCATCGTCATCATCGCCGATGCATTTTCAAGGGACCGAGGGAGAATGGCTGACTCAGCGCTCCGGGAAGGTGATGGTGGGAACCCAGTCACACATGCTGCGGCTCTGCTCGCAGAAAAGACTCAGCTTGTCCAGAGCGGGGTCTTTCCATGGATTGGCACTTGGGCTCTGGAATGGAATAAATAAGGAAGATTTTAAATAAATGATTTATAATACCAGCAGGCCATGACTTAGATCATCTGTTGCACTTTGTATGGCAAGAAACCATATTGGGGTCACTAAAAGACAGTAGAACCATGTGATTCCCGGTGTATATCCTATGTAACTAATTACTGTAGTATTAGTAGTGTGTAGCATAAGAGCCTTTTAAGGGCATGGCCAATTGAGTGACGTCAGCTGCTCCAGCAACTCCTTGCCATGTATGTCTCCTTTTGTATTTGACCGATTTTGGTGTTTTTAGCTACCGTTTTTTTTGTTTTTTTTTTAAACAATCGTTGATCAATTTCTGTGGTGGGAGCTAAGCTCTTACCGTGACTAGGATGCAGTGGGCGTCCTTGGGCTCGCCGCCCTCGTCGGCGCCCACCAGGTCGGCGAGGCGCTCGATGTCGGTGACGCGCACCACGTTGATGTCGTTATCGAAGCAGAACGCCTGGATGAGCGTGAAGTGGATCTGCAAGGCGATGTCGCACGCGTGCTCCTGGTCGGTGGCGAGCACGCAGAAGGCGACGCTATCCGGGTCGCTGTTGGGAGGACGAGGTTGGACGGTTAGAAGTTGCATGACGACTTGTGCGTAAAACGTTACAAATTCATGCGTTTAAAAAAAAATGCTCCAATGCGTTACAAATACTCACACATTCATGACTTTAGCCGACTCGTAAACGCCGACTGTTAGGTAGTCTTGCTTCTTAGCGGCGAGCAGCAGCTCTTCCAGTGCTGTGCCTGCACTTTGCACCCTTTTCCACGAGAAAACGAAAACACATTTAGACGACTGTGCGCTTCCGTAAAAGACAACCATCCATTAAGAGCACCATCCAAGACTCACCTCTCATTGTGTTCCATCGTGTTTTCCTGTCCGCGAATCTCCTCAAGAGTCATAGTTATAATCCACGCGTGATCGTGTTGCGAATAAGCACGGGATAAAAAAAGACGAGGCAAGTGGAGCTCAAGTATTCCAGTGCGGTATCAGCTGTTCTGTTCTCTGGCGTCATTCTGAGCTCGGAAAGAGCAGTGGGTGATTTTATAGCCAGCCCGGCGTAGTTTCTCGGCAAGGGGCGGTCTTTTCCGCTCACGCTTCTCCCCGATTGGTGAACAGAAAGCCGGCCAGGAGGAAAGCAAAAGTCCCCCTCCTCTCCTCCACCCTCGGCATTTACTGCTCAAGGTTTGTTGACAAGCCCAATCGGGGGAGGATTATGAACTTTCAAGAAATCACCCCCACCTCCTTTTGCCTTTGTCAACATAACCACCGTGTACAAAAACACGGTTAACAGGGACAGTGAGGTTTGAACTCTACTTGGCAGATTACTCAGTAAAATCGATCAAAAGTGTCGTGTTGTCTCAGTGGGGATTCTAAAGTTAAAAGGCAGTGCATTGCAAAACATGTTTACGCTCTGCGTCTTAATTGTGTTTTTCAAGAATTCCCCTAGACGTGTTTTTTTAACGGCCTATTTACACAACCTCACACAACAAAAGACCCAAAAAATGTCAAAGTGTTTCGTGTAATGCCCTTTGCTCTTGTTCTTTAAGGTGGTTATATAAGTATCATGCATAGCTTTCCCAAGACTTGTTGAGATTTAGAATGCATGAGAGAACGCAGAGAAAGGTTCACAGAGGTGATCTCAATGCAACCTCCAAAGTGCAGGACTTTCCCAGCTCAGGGAATTAACAGACTATAAATAGTACATTTTTTTATAAAACTCACTGGAAGCCAACAGACGGTCAGTAAGTGAGCTGGCTTGCTTGAAAGTGTATTAGAGATGCGCGTGCAACCCGGCTAGTCGCATTTTTTTGCTCAAATGACGGGAGAGAGACAACGACCCTCACTTCCGGGTAGAGGCTAGACTTCTGCATGACGACATGTTAGCGTAAAAAAAAAAAAAAACCACGCCAGGGTCTCGCCAGATAAACTGCTCGCTTAATTAGCGGTCTGTCGCCACGCGTATTGTTTAGACACGGGGGGCTTTCGCTGACAATACAAAAAGCCCCCCCAGCCGTTTTGTGTAGTCCCCATTCGTTAACATACAAACATCCAAATTAAAAAAAAAAGGGTAATCATACAATAATGCCTGCATTATTATATTATTAAATAAAGAATATCACATAAAATGCAGAAGTCGTTTTATTAAATTAATGATTGGTTAATTATAATTACATTAATTATAAATAAAAACAAAGGGAGCATGAATGAGTTTTATTTCCGTATTTTGAATTATATTTACCCCATTTGAATGAACCCTATCTTTGTTTTAAAAATCAAAAATACACGTGCAGTGTAATGCTTTTTATTGTTTGTTTGAAAGCACCTTGATTAAAACGCGTTGTTATTGCCAGGATTTGAGTCTTTGTGCAGAATCGTTAGCCTTACATCGCCACCTTCAGGCGACTCAGATTATGACCTTTCCTCCACACAAACAAGCCCGGGCTTGTTGCTTCGTAATCGTGAGTCGTGACTGGTGATGAGTCACCTGACTCCACTTCCCACTTCAAAAAAAGGGCTGATGTCATGTCGAATGCATTACAAATTGTTTGCCCAGCACGGGACAGCGCAGCAGCGTGCACGTGGCAAAGCAATCTCAGACCATTTGAGTGAAACTATTTTTTTTCCCTTGCTTGATTGTCGTCAGCAAAGTACTCAATTGTTGGTTGTCTCTAAAAGATAATCACAAGCGATCGTGCTGCAGTGTGAGGTCAATTAAGGAGTTATTTTTCCTTCCACGTCTGCTCAGAAAACAATTGGTCATGTTACCTTATGTGGTAATTTATTTCTGGGCTAGACTTATAATTGTTGATGGTGATATTATGTGTTGTGTGCTGTGTTGGTTATGGGGGGGGTTCATCATGTGTGGAAAGCTTGTGCACATCAATATACAAACAAAGAGGACTGCTTTGGTCCATAAAAAAACTTTATTATCATATACGTAAAGATGTACAGAAAAGCTACAATCATTTGAACTTATTTACATTTTATTCTTCTTAAATCAGTGCCTTTCCCCTCCTCACGTTTAAAATCTCATCTGATCATAATACAGAGCAGTTGCCCTTTGTATGGCATTTCTATTAATAGTCACGTAGAAATACAATACACTAAAAACGCCTCACTGACAGAGCAGCTCATTACATTTTTGGGTACAGTTAACATCACAACATTTTTGCAAGCATCATTATAGTTTGCACAAATTTAAGAAAGTAATCTGGACAGGTATACAAAAAATGTCTCCTTATCTTAAAAAAAAAAAAGTAAAAGTGGGAATCGCGAGTTTATCACTTGACTGCCCACACAAGGGAACGGAAACCCTTGTTACAAGGGAAACGCTAAACAAGTCGTCTACGTACATGGCCAAATGTCCTGCAATGGCTTCATGGTGCAAATGATCCAAAACACTTTAGTCAAGCGGCCTACCCTTCTATCAAGCTATGACTGATGGAAGCCGATTTGCTATCGAGCAGCTTTGGGTGTGTCATTTATCTATATATTTTTTATTTTGCAAGGAGAGTGGGACCTTTTCAAATGCATGCATGTATTTATATATTTTCATGACTGCGCAAGTCATTTTCGCCCTTTACAACATGTTTAGAAAAGTGCAAATAAAGTAACAGTAGTACATCGGAAGGCTGCTAAAATGACCGAAAATCCACCTCCCCTCAAAAGTACAGTGGAACAGCCAAAGTTCAACATGACAGACTCCATGCCACGGGTTCACTTAGAATGAGTTCAAATTTCCATTTTTTTAAACCGTAGGAAAATAATGTAAAGTGAAATAATTTGGTGACACGTGTGGCATTTCCTATTTTCATCACCTTCTGGGGTGATTTTGTCCACAAAATATTTAAGTACAAATTGTACTACCCCATCGTGGAGTCGTTCCAACTGTAGATGTTCCGCCGTATTGAGAGCGGTACACAACATTTTCCACCTTCCGATCCATGTCAGCGAAAATCAGATCATCGAATGTCTCGAAAAGATTAATCCGAGCGATTATCCTGTGCAATTTTTCTAAGAGTGGGTTTTTTTCTTCACGGCTGGGGCCGACAAACGTAATATTAAACCTGTTTAATATTTACAATAGCAAATCCCTTTTACAGTTACGATTACAGTAATCCCCCAAATATTCACTGAATAACACGTTTTTGTGCATGATCGACATAAAGACAATTATAAACTTTTTTTTTTTTTTTTTAAGGAGGGGAACAATTCTTTGCATTGTTCCACTGTTTGTGACCCATTATAGAAAAATGAATCGGAATTTATACGGGTGGATTCCGAGATGAGGCAATCGTGGTTCACTCGGTCAAACTTCTACCTTTGATTGATTAAACAAAGCAAGGAGCAATTATTGCAAAATATAGCATAATAATCGCTCATTATTAGGCATGGGCTGATTACCGGCTTAATGCGGTTTTAAAAAGTCAAGGTTATAATTCCTGCTAAGACTGACGACTGTCACCGGCAATGAGCTTTTCCTTTGGGTTTTTTTGTTTTTTGCAAGCTTGGCTGCTTGCGGAGATCAGTTGAGAAGCAGCTGAGAGCGTTCCTATTTTCGATCGGGCCGAAAACCTCATTCGTGAAATGTGGGTGCACATTAAATCATTTTGCTATGCTGGGTCGTTATCCCGCTCAGTGGTAGAGTGGTCGTTTCCCAACCGGGAGGTCGGTGGTTCGATCCCCAGACCATTGCGAGAATATCTTGAGCAAGATAGTGAACCCCCGGTTGCGCTTGATGGGGCTTCATCGGTAGGTGAATGAGGTAACGGTGTCAATCGCTTTGTTAACCCGAGGTAGAAAAGCGGCTATATAAATGACAGCCCATTAATTAACCATTCAAATAGTGGGCGGGGTTATTCAATGTGTGACTGCATATACCCTGCTTCAGCTTCCCTGTGGTACAAATAAGATTCATGTCTCCCCTATAGTGCATCGGAAAAGTATTCACAGCGTTTCACTTTTTCCCCACATATCGCAGCCGCATCCCACAATTTCTTTTTCTGAAAATTCGACACACATGACGGTCCGAGAGCCTTGTAAAAATGTTTGTCATGACATAAAGTGTGGAAAAAGTCAATCGCCGTGAATACCTCTGGAGGCGCTGCGTACGGAACCTCGCTACATCTCATCCGAACGGTGCTGCTGTAATATAACAGACGGAGGGTTCCGGTCTATCCAGTTCCCCTTGGACCCAGGGACCTCATACGCCACAGTGGCCACCACTACGGAATCTAAGGAGCCTTCCTGTAACTCCCCGGGGGCCCCCGTGCCCACCCCCGGCGTCACTTCCGCCGCCTGCGGGGCGGCGGGGTAGTCGGCTGAAGAGTTGCCGTTGACGGCCGTCTCCGAGTCGGGCTGCTCCACGCGCTGGTAGTCCGGGGTGTGGTTTTTCTTACCGCCTGCGAAGATGACGTCGATGTTCTCCAGTTCGGCTTGAGGAAGCAGATGAAGGTCTGGCTCGTCATCTTCGGGTTCTAAGTAGGCCAAGGCGTCGGTGCTCTCTGACGGCAGCGAGCGCAAAGTTCGGGAAATGACTGCAATTGTGAATGCAAAAATAAAAACAAAAGAGGACAGTTACAGGAAAGTTGAAGAATAGAGCATCGCGATGATAACGCGACTGCTGAATTCAAAAGTTTCCTTTTTCATTGTTTAGATCACAATATGCATCTTTTTTTCCCCACATCAGTGATCAGAGTTAGATTTGTGTATGAATGACATGTACACTGCCACAAAAACTGCTGAGAGGAAAACAAAGAGCAATGAAATGAGGAGATTGATTGCAACAGTGAAACCCTCACAGTCGTGGTTTGGCAGTCGTAAATTCACCTACTTCTGTCTTTTTGGGGCAAACCAATTTTCGATCAACCTTTTCGATTGACTGCCATCATCACCGAGTGGGGAAAATCACTCTTCACACACCTTTCAGTCATTCACTAATTTGGTGTTTGCTGGCTTTGAGCTGAAGGCGTGAAAAATGCTCAATGTTGTGTATGTTTGCGCCTCCACGTTAAATATGTTTAGAAAAAAAAAAAATCATTTTGAGGCATCTTGGTGCTACAGAACTATTTTGAAGTGAGTGGAGGAGTTTCATTTTTCATCTTTAAGCAATTAGAAAATTGTTTTCGTGGGGGTATCTATTACTCCGTGAACAGTGGGGTACCAATGTATTGTATTGAAACAGATTTATCTACGAAAAGGAGAACTGGACTTGGTAAGACTTCAAATGTTTTTTTGTTTTTTTTAATTCTCTTGTTTTTAATCCTCCTGCTGTGTTTTGTATTATGAGCCCAATAAATGTACAATATAAGGCGGGTGCAGTTGGCGAGCGCTTACTGGACGAAGGAAGGTAGAGTTCCTTCTTCTCCGTGTTGTTGCCAAAGGGGTTAACCGACGGGAAGACAATCAGACAAAAGGAGAGCAGGAACACCTGGGAGGATGGAAAGCACATTGCATGAAGAAAAAGGAAAAGCAATCTTAAAAAAACCAAAACAAATCGGGGACTTTGTCTCACCATGACACACGTGCTGGTCGTGCTGGCCTTCAAGGTGGACATCTTCACCACGGCCTGCAGTTTCCTCAGCTGCTCTATTAAAGATCTGCGAGGGGACGACTGTGTTAATTTTCTATGAATGTGAGGTCGGGCATCATCAAGTCTTCTTACATGTTCTGTTTTTGCAGCATTTGGACTTTCTTCTGCAGCTCCACGTTGTGCGCGGTGCAGACGGCGACCCTGAGCGGGGAGGGAACAGACGAGTTTCACTCACTTCATCATCATCAAGTCGTTCATTAGCACGAGCAGCTTTTAACGCCCTTCCGGATTGTCTTTAATTTCGGAGAATGTGATTTACGTATGAATGACCTCTCCTCCTTGTGAGTGAGCGTTCTGAGCGATGCAAGAAGGTTTTTTTTAGCATTTGAATGGAGACTAAAGAGCGAGCTGGCTGTAAAACAATCAACCACCCACTTGCATGAGTGGCCTTCATTGTTTAGGCCGGGTGTGGGGGTGGGGGGCGAAGTTTTCAGGCTTTTGTCTGGCTCTCATTCCAAAGTACAAACAAGGAGAAATTCACCTCACCTGCTCTCTAAGCCGTCTACGTACACCTTCTTCTTCTTGCGACTCTCTTGAGCTGACTGCTTGTTGCGGATCTTCCTCCGAACCCTCTTCAGGGTCCTCTCCTCAGCCTGCGTCCACAGCAATGTCATGAGAAAATGTCACTATGAACGCTTTCAATGATCGATTTTTATAGATTGTATGAATGCATTCTTTCAGCCCGCGTCGTGAGCATGCTAACGGAAATCTGTCTTGCGGCGACGACCTCGTCACGTGTAATGATACGGTGCCGTACGACTCTCAATTATATTAACATAAAAACTCTTGATGTCACTGACACACAGCATACCGAAGTCAACTACATGAGGTAGAACCCAAACCGGCAAAACGAGAAAATATAATGAGAGTCCTCGTGAGTTTGGTCGGTCTATGGCTGTGGCTCTGAGGAATGTGACCATCTCACATGTCAGTGACGTGCGTGTGGTGTGTTTGTTACCGTTGCGGGTGTTGTGTGCCTTGATTGGTGTGTGATGCTCTGATGTTTGCAAATCTCATCCTTACTGGCTGCTACGTTTACCCGCTGGGTGAGGTTACCTTCGTAAGAGGCATATGGGTGGGAATAGTTGCTCCCTCTTTCGCCAAAAGTCGTTTCTCCTCCTCAGAGAGCACAATCTCCTTGAACTGGAACTGCAAAAAAAAAAAAAAAAACAGGCCCAAGAGCAGTTTTTGCATACAGTCCTGCACATTGGGATGATGACAATGGGAAGATCGCGAATGAGTTCCGAATGAACTGACCTGATCTGTGTAGTCGTGCTGCACGGTGTCCAGCGGCGAGTCCTCGATGGCCAGTGTACAAGGCAGCTCGCTGGCATAGTCACTGGCAAAGTCCTCCTCCATTTCCTCAGTCACCAGATTATCTGTGGGCGTGACTTAACGTAGGTAAGTTTTGCAGCACGCGGCGACAAATACATTGTATATATAAATGCATTCCGCGTGCGCGTGAGAGGCGCAACACAAGTAAGTGATTTAGGTGATAGGTGTCAATCACATGAGCGTTTACTTGCCTACAGTTACCGGTAATAAAAATGACCCGTGTACATGACACTGGGTGACGCACATAGTCGTCTTTGATTTCCGTTTCAAATTCCTAAAGGCGTGAATTATGATTAGCAATGGCCGCTCATGTACATGTGCCCGACAATCGCCTGGCAACCAATCCAAAGTTGACCCTGCCTCGAGCCCCATGTCGGCCGGTATCGGCTTCTGTTCACCCGGGACTCCAATAAGGACAAAAGACAAAACTCATGGATGGCAGCAACCTGCAGAGGATGTCCTTGGGTCCCCAACTAAAGAGGCTGCCTGAGAAATGAAAACAGGAAGAAGGCCTACACAGGAAGAGATTCCTTGGAATAAACAGTTTTCAACTGAAAAGGTCGAAGACCAACAGGGAATTCCAGTTAACAAGTGACTCAACACCCTGAGAAAGAAATGACCTGGTTGAATGAGAATATCCACAAGCGACCAAAACGCGATTTTACTTCCTGCCTGCTAGGACTGGCGAATCCTGACTTGTCAAAGGATTGTTTTAAAAGGGTGCTGACACATACCCAGATCGATGAAGACATCCATGTCAGGCTTCTCGGCCCACACGCTCTGCAGGGCATCCATGTCTTCACATCTGCCCCTGAGCAACGAGTAGCTATGATCCGCGTGGACTTGCAAGGCCTCCGGGTTCTCCGCTTGCAGCTCCTCGGCAACTAAGGCAGGCTCAGAGCACACTGGGCTCGAGTTGGAGTAGGTGCGACTGCACAAGACGTCGAGGTCGCCGCCCTCGGGGCTCGGGCAACCCACGGGAGTGCCATTGTCGATGCGGCCGGTGCTGCTGCTGGAGTCGGAGATGCCGCTATCGCTGCCCGTTGGGGAATGGGAGGGATAGTGAGTCTCTATGTTGTCCTCTTCCTGAAACAAGCTGAGCACCTGAGGGGGGGAAAACACCGACCGATGACAAACTTATATAACTGACACATGTCAAGTAAATCGATCACTCGTGTCTTGAGCTAATGATACAACAATGTTTATGCATATGACGCAGAGTCCTTGAGCACATTAAAGAGTCCAGTGGTATGAAATAGCAATCAACAACAGTTAAGACAACGTTTCAATAATTTAAAAATCTGTACTGTCATTCAGATATAAGAGAAATTAACCAATGCTAAATAAAATGAAATAAATAAATAAAAATATGTAAAACCAGTTCTACTTTTGAGGCTGGAGAGTCAACAAGAATGTGTTTGCACAGTGATACTGACACCTAGTGGCGTTTTACGGGTATTACTGGAAGTCATGCGAGTAGTGAATAGTCAGTACTGTATAATTAAATTGGCACCTGCTTGGTGAAATGAATTTGCAATTGGAATTAATATTTAATTGGTCCTATTTATCATATTGTATTGAGCAGCCGGTCTCTTTTCAGCGTCACAGAAAGTGCCATTATTGCTTTACTTTTGGTTTCCCATCATGGGCAAACATTCTCAAAATAATAATAAATAAATATATATATATATTTTTTTGCGCACATAAGATGCATTGTTTATGAAAAGTGAATCGTAGCCCTCTGAATTATAATCAAATCGTCAGGGAGGTACACTCTTGTGCACTGCTTCAGATCTGAACTCAAGTCATGCCGACATCACAAGATTTTTTTTTGTTCCCATTTTTAGATATCAATTCATTAATTAAAAACGAGACATTTAAAAAGCCTTACATCCTGTTCGGAGTGCCACGAATCAATGAGCGTACTGACGTAGTCAAATAGCTGCTCCTCGGATGATCCATTCAGGCCGTCATCAAACTCCAACCCGAGAAGGTCATCCAAGTTTGCCTGGTCTCCTGTGATTGCCATCTGCCATGGACATATTTCAAATAACGTCAAAACCACATCAGGCCATGTCACAAAAGAAGACGAAATGTATCTGTCATGTAAGGGGAATTAAGTATGGGCTGTTGCCAACAGTATGTTGCAGGAATCAAAACTTTTCACACGACAGAGTAATTATTCGACGTTACTTCATGTTGCATCACTCTGAGAATGACCTCATCTTCTAGTGTGCCCCGCCCCCTCACGCCTCACGTGATGCGTAAGCAATGTCAACACAAAGGCGACATTCAGCATAACGTGCAGTGAATTACAATGATTTCAAGGCCGAATGCTTTTCGCCTTAGAATTCCATAGTGAGATTGCGGACTACAGTGTCATGCAAAACAAACTCTTGCATTTGTTTGGCGTGATTACAATACACGACCTAGTGACGGTCGAGGGGGGTCAAAATTATCAAAGTGACACGCATTTTTGTGCACTTTTAACTAATGGCTTACATTACAAAAGCGTCCTTTTATGAGGACAGATGGACGTGATACACCAGTATCTGCAAGCCATTGGAGCTAATTAGCATTAGCTTGACTAGCAAGGTACGATTATCACACTTCAATGTTCTAATGAAACACGCCGCAAACTTCTTTCAGGACAGTGACTTCATATGGGAATCAAATTTCTTACCACAGAAGTTAAAATGCCACTTGAATGTATCTGGGTTTCGCCGTCTATGTTTTTGTTTTCGTCGTCCGTGTCTATGCTCAATCGTTGCTGTCAATTCACAACGTTTCCTGTTCCTGTGGAAAGCGTCCTGCTTCCAACAAGGCAAAAAGTGCGTCATCGCGTGAAGGCGGAAGTGGCAAGCGTTACCTCAGACGTAAATCTTACACAATGCATTCTGGGAAATAAAGTCTTCCGTGCGCTCTCCGCATTCCAATTCGAACTCCCAATTGCGATCGAAAAAAATCGTATTTTGCGTCCAATAAACTCAAGATTAAACGACAACAAATCAGCAAAGCGATTTACACATAGCTTTTTTTTGCAATTAATGTTAAACGACGTTTGCTACAACTTTTGATATTCCCAATCTGCTACAAGAAATTCAAGAGGTGACATTAAAGTAAAATAAAATGTCAAAAAGACGGTGACAGCCTGTAGCAGAACCTGTGATGCTATCATATGCCAACACTGTGAAGCTATGCGCTCTCTGCCAAGCAGACATAACATTTAAAATCTAAATCTATTTGGAATTAACACTGTAGATAGCAACAAAATCATTCTGTCTATTACATAGAGAATTGCTGAAATTTTAATTCAGGATACCTAATGTAATAATGATTGGTCATAGGGATCCCAGACGTCCACCATTTAGCGGAACGCTGTTTTTCTTGACCAAAAATGTTTTCTTTAAAAGATCAGCAAAATGTTCAGTTGGTTTGTTTACTAATGTGTTGGTTGGCTTCGCCTGTTCGCTTTGCTTGTACTCAAAACTATAATACAGATAAAAGAAAACTTTAAAGAAAAAACGAAACAATTTATTTCCAGTTTGTATATTTTGATCCTGCAATTAGATAATTTTAGATTGTGAACAGCTATATTGTAGCGTAGAGGCTTGTTGTCGTCGTTTGGGGCTGATGGATTGGAAGACAACCGTACCTGTTTATTGCTTTAGTAATAATGGTATTCATCCTCAAATACGCCAAATGTACTGCCACGCTGTTATATTGTATATCGTTTTTGTATTTTCTTTTGCAGAGTGAGGACAACGGGGGGCAGCATACACCACGTATAAACATTTTTGGTTCACATATTCAATTGTAGGTATGGCACCAGTGGATTAAAAGTAGAGTCAAAACAAATTACAAGTAATTTATTGGCTTTTCCAAACCTGTGGATCATCTCACAGAGATACATCAGGCATGATGGCAATGAAGCGTCTCTAAAGACATTGCAAACGGAAAGCTTATCCTGAAGTCAACACGCGTATGTGCATGCAAGCCTTTGCGCACGCTACAGTGATTTGATTATTCTTACGGGATGTTTTGTGCTCCATCGTACCAAAGGTCAAGTGTCAGCTACATTCACCCATTCAAAATGAACCGAAATCTTTGAGGACATCATTCTTTTCAAATCTTGTGGATTAGATCAAGTCTGTGTCAAAAAAATGAGGTACCGGTAATTAATTCCACATTCTCACAGAGATTAATTTCACCAGCTAAATGAAAGATATGAAAATAAGAAATTCCAGATTCCATTTTGTCCCATGATTTTAATGGACTCGCCTAACTGCCGGACATAGTTTTTTTTTCTAACCAAAATGCATCCCGCCAAATGTGGACAGTACTGAATATAAAATTTGATCGAGCTTCATGTCACAGGATCATACAGAGTTTGGATGTGTGCCGTAAACTGCGGTACACCTTTAGACGCTCCTTTTTCGTTGCTTTTGGTCCAGCTGCCTGCGTGGCCGTCGGTATGCTCTCGAGAGCGCGTCTCCTGTGAGCGCCGTGCAGCAGGATTCGATACACTCCCGTGATGGAACTCCTGCAGTCCT
The DNA here is from genome assembly GCF_001891065.2 of Hippocampus comes. Classification (NCBI taxonomy): domain Eukaryota; kingdom Metazoa; phylum Chordata; class Actinopteri; order Syngnathiformes; family Syngnathidae; genus Hippocampus; species Hippocampus comes. Next base: position 511,827 of record NW_017805380.1, read on the forward strand.
TTCCTTGGTTGTTCAGGATGTGTTCTGAGGTGATGCCAAGTGTCCCTAGTGCTGTAACTACTTCCATCTCCTCCAGCCCCAACTCGGATGGATCATTCTCTGCGAGGTGAGACGGTTCCAGCTTGAAGGGTTCCATGGGCCGCGGGAAGTCAACATGATGCATCCAGTCGCTGCCCATCACCTGTTCTACGGAGCAGCGGTCAGCCGGTAAGGGTTGGAGGATCGCCCGGATCAGTTTCTGGCATGTGTCCGGCAGCCAGGAAGGCAGCGTGAAGGCGCCTTCCAGGATGCACCGCTTCAGTTTAGCCACAGTGTCCGCCCTGAACGGCATGGTGCCCGTCACCATGAAGAAAAGCATCACTCCCAGGGCCCAGATGTCCACAAAGACGCCCACGTAGTTTTCATCCCGGAAGAGCTCGGGGGCGGCGTAAGGCGGAGAGCCGCAAAAAGTGTTGAGCATTTCGTCACGACGGCTCATCGTGCTGAAGCCGAAGTCGCCGACCTTGACACAAGAGCTGCTGGTGTAGAAGACGTTTTCTGCCTTCAGGTCGCGGTGAATTATGTTGTTTTCATGCTGTTGGCAAAGAACCGAACAGCGAGTGGATGAAATATGAAGACAACGACCAGACAATGAGGATCAAGCGTCAAGTAGAATGGCACACTAGGATAGCGAGATTTCCACAGGTATGATACCAACCATGTGTTTAACGGCAGACAGAATTTGAGCAAAGACAATTTTGCTGTCGGCGTCAGAAAGTTTCCCTTCGGTCGTGATTTTGCTGTAGAGCTCCCCACCACCAGCGTACTCCAACACGAGGTGTAACCGTGACAATGTCTCCACCACCTTAGGATTCAGAAAGAGGGAAAAGGGTGATCACAGTGGCTTGGTACACTTGAATGCCGAATGCCTCTCAAGACATAAACGGGTCAATCAAAAAAACTGCCAAGTGAGTCCAACCTCATAGAGGCGTATGATGTTCGGGTGATGTAGTTTTTCCATGCTGGAGATTTCTCTGGACAACAGACGCTGGGTCTTTTGATCCAGCTTGGTTTTGTCAAGGATCTTGATGGCCACTTTGTCTGGTGTTGTAGAGAAAAAAAGGGGCGATAAAGACATAGGGTTGCAAAGGACAAGGGCTGGGTGATATGAAGTTTATCGAAATCGAAATATGAACATTTAAGATATTCATATCGAAATGAGGATGATATCAGTCGCCAGCCAATCCAATATTTTCATTGATGGACAAAATCACGAACGTTGTCAATGTTAACAGTTTTATTATTTTTGTTCATATTGGAAATTCTTTTTTTTTTCTTCATGCAACTAAAAACACTTTAAAGTTGAATGTTTTCCGGTTAGAAACAGAAAGTGTTCATGTTCAGCCAAAGTGTTGATTTAGCGTTGCGCCCGCTGTACCTTTCGTGAGTGCATGGATTCCCAGCTTGACATGGGAAAAATTTCCACAGCCGATCTCTCCTCGAATTTTGTAGAAGCTGATTCTTCTGCCCACTGTGAGTTCACGGACCACCCTGTTGCCAAACCACCAAACAACAAACGGAGCGCAAATTGTAGTGTAGAGAGAAACTGAAGGGGAAAAAAAATAAAATAAAAATCTGAGCCTCACCTCTCATCTTGGCACATATCCAGGTTGAGTCTCTCCAGCGGAGTAAGGCGGCGGACGGTGGCGCCTTCGTCATCCGTGTTGATGTCGGAGCTGTCCTGGTTGCTGTAGCGCGTGTACTTCTGCCCGTGGGCATCGACCGCTGGGTCTCCAACAGAACTTCCGGCAGGATCTTCAACGGACTCCCCGGTGTCGACCCCGGAAACAGAGCTGCACCCCGTGGCTCCGGCGGCCCCGGCCCCTGCTTCGGCCCCCTCCGGGCTGCTCTCTGAGGGGCAGACGGCGGTCATCCTGCCAACGGACACCCTGGGTGGGTGGAGAGGGAGTGGGAGGGGCTTACCTCATGGCAGCTGGCGATGGAAAACAAACCATTCGATTTCAGTGTTATATTGCACTTGACGATGATGATGTCAAACACGGTCGTCGTATTTCAATTCGAGGGTGTTCTGTGCAGCGCCTTTTTGAAGTCGTAATCTACTCATGCAAAGATGCGACTGTAAATACATTGCCGTGTTAACACAACATAATACATTGCGCAATACAAAGTTCAAGAGAATGTATTTTGAGATGGAGGTTGACTTTCTAATTTCAAATCCAATTTTCCCCACTTCTGTCGAGGAAATGTCATCAAGTTAATTTGTTCCCGGCTAATAAGTGTCAAACCTTTATGAACTGTACAGATGAGGTCTGAAGTCGTATTTAACCATTATCAACTGCCATACAGCATCAAAAGAAACAAAAGTGTAAGTTATGGCTTCTATAAGCAAAAAATGGCTCCCCCCATTGATACGCAACCAACAGTCAAAATATGCTATCATGTTAGCAGGCTTCTCTGGAAATGTTGAAATTCAGTTTGGACCGGTTGGATTTTTGAGCTTTCCAGTCCAATATCATACACATATAATATGTATGTTTATATAACAAAATAAAATCATGATGGACAGGCAAATAATCTTGCAAACAGTACGAAAAACTCTTACCTTGAGCTATATGAGCCATTCGCCTGTGAATTGTGTCAGTGTCTTTATCCAAATGTCAGACCTTTTAAAAAAAAAAAAAAAAAAAAGTCGCATCAACAAAAATGAGAACACTCCAAAGTGTCAGCAGTACTTTTCCTTTTAAATTTTAAAGTATTTATAATCTTGTCAAGGCTCAAGATGAGTCTGCGGGCGACCGTCAGTCGTAACCTTTGCTGCGTGGGCGAAGAAGCTGGAGACTGGAGACAGGCGAGAGGAAGTGTCAGGAGAGTCATCCACAATAGAGGCGTTGACCGAAGAGGTTAGTGTGGCTTAAAATGGGCTCATTTGAGTGTCCGAGGTTTAAATATAACACAGATTGAAGACGAGGCTGAGAGGGGATGGGCGGGGGGATGGAGTGGGGAGGGGGTAGCAAAGAGGTGGAACAGATGATAGTGTCAGGGGTGCGGACATTTATTGCCACAATCGGGAACAAATCCAAGACAGAGAAGTCAGGATTTCAATTTCTTAATCCGGACATTTAGAGTAATGAGTCAGCAATCGAGATCAGCGCGAAGTGTGAACGTGTGGTTGACACCGTGCAACGTCAACTGCGGGCTAAGGTTGCTATGAGAGCCAGAACAAACAAGACACACATCCTCATCACCCTCGTGCACCATGACAAAAGGACCCCACTAACCCGCCTCTTGTTTACACACTCCTTTAGGGGAAATTCATCATATAATACAAGTCAAAGACCATTGCTGGTCATTCCACAAAACTAAGGATGGACATTGTTGTTGTTTTTTCATCATCTCGATCAGAAATTGAGGATAAGTGCTTGGGAGAATGACTGAACAAATTTGAAAAAAAAAACGATGTGAAAGCTGATCGACTTAGCGAGCAAGGTCAGTTTTTTTTTTTCGACGACAACTTCTGAGTTCCTCACTCGGTGCTCCTTGCTTGGTTTCAGCCAAGTGGGGACATTCACGAGGTCCCCAACGCCTTGTTTTGTGTAATAAACAGTCAATACAATTCGAACTGTGAACATCTTAAGAGGTCTGAAATTCACCAATCCATTTACAGTAAACGCAAGGATCAAACCAGACAATTTACGCAAGCATCTATTTAAGACACCGTATATTGGGTGGAAAAAAAAAAAAAGAATGAAATGTGCTTTACTATTTGTCTGTTAGTGGAAAAAGACAAATTCTCTCATTCATCTCCATATTAAAATGAGCCCATGTTACAACTGCGCCACGAAATCAAAGGGTCTTTTTTTAGATGTGCAATCTCTGAGCAATCAAACACCACGGATGAATATTTCAGCATTGATCTCGGGCAACCCGACAAGGACATGAAAAGAGAATAAAGCAGCCTTTTGTGTGTGTAAATATAAAGAAGTAAAAAAGGACGAACACGCACGAGGTAAACACATGAGCTCTGAAATGAGATCTTCTTGAGAATTGCCACTACTAATAAAAAAAAAAGGAAAAACAGGGTGGGTGCACTTTTGCAATAATGGCTTCAAATAGCGCTCTACACACCCGCTGCATGCAGATGAGCAGTATTCTCCACAGTGTCCCGTGCTCGATCCCTCCGAAACAACAGGTTGCTTGGCAAGGGTGTTTGTCTTTGTCAGGCTGAGGACCGAACACCCACCATTAGGGAGTGTGTCAAGAAAGAGAGCACACATGCGCCATGTTTGTCGTCGCACGTCACTGCATTTAACCTGAGCGTTTTTTTTTATTTTTTACGTTAAATACAGCAGATGGCGGATTAGTGCACACAAATCAAGCATCAGGGATGATGTCGAAACGCACGACCCCCCGTTCAAATGAGCATTCTTGAAGGAGCGACGAGTGGCGCTGTCACTCTCACTATTGCGATGGACATTAAAAATTGATTGAATAAAAAAAAGGGTTTTGGGGAGTCGTCAAAAACAAAATTTGAGAAATGTTAAATGTCCCATTCTGCCTCGAGAGGAGTTAATGACAAATAAAATCAAAACAGTAAAGAAAGTGGAATGGCTACGAGTACAGCACAGGCCTCTGCTGAAACGGTAGAATCCGACGTCAGACTTTATTTTGTCAATTATCAATCAATTTTTTAGTGAAAATCTGCATTACTTTTGCTTGTCATGATTGCTGATGAAAATGCTGGAACTTGGAATCAAACCCGAGCTCACAACAGCCAACTCTGCACACTCATTTGCTGACGCACGTGCCACTCACTGGGCCCGTCCGCACCTTCTAAAGCCACACACACTCAACTTCACAAATATTACAGTCTGGAAGGAGAGAATGGCGCCCCCAAGTGGACAACAGTGATACCTGCACAGCACGTACACATTTTATTGCGAATACAAAAACCATTTTTTACCAACTTCCCGATTAATCAATGGGAAAATTAGTACTTGATTCTAAAAATTCAACACCCACAGCCCTAATATGAGACGACTTGCGTTCCAAGCACAAGCACGAATCTCCACCATGCAAGTTGGCCGCGGTGTCCGTCACACGTCAAAGTTTTGGGCGAGTACAGGGAGTTGCGGGTTCAAATCAAATTGGAGGCCAAGCAGCGTCCAGCAGATTGTGTTCAACTTTATTATAAAGGATTCTGTCATATACCTTTCGACTGACTGCTAACATTTCTGATGACCACTTGTGATGGCACACAAACAGTGTGCCCTTGTCCTTCATCAGCCAAGAATGGCTCCTTACTCACCAGGTGATTTGTCTGAGGGTCCCCGGAGGGGGTTTGCGCGGTGCTGCTGAACACACTGCTGGCATCAGCAGCCTCTTCATACACTTCAACAATGGAAAACACTAGAGCCCATCCATCGCAGCTGTGGATCAAAAAAGAAGCACAGTTTCCATTTCGGCACACTGTTCCATTTGTATCATTTTGGTTTTACTCTTCCTGCGTCAATTGGGTCTGTCTTCGCGCCCGTGTACTTTTGCAGTCATTGCAACATTTTCACACCACAGGCATGCATCTGGGCGCAAAGGAAACGCACACACATTCAGATGCTGAATAAGTGCACTTGAGTAAATATAGACACAAAAGTGCTCTTGCAAACACACGCATGCAGCAGGCCCTCTCTACACAAAGCTCCCCGTTGTGTTAATTGAAATGCACGGTTGACAAGGACTGAGAGCTCAGCAGCGCAACAATGGAGACTTAACAAAGGGAAAGGCCCCTTTGGAATCCATAGTGCAAGTATGACACATTGTCAAACTGCATGGTGAGTGATGACACTCAAGCATTTGAAACAAACAGAGTGGGAACTATCTTGTACAAGTTTGAACCTGAGGCCTTCGTAAAAGTGACCCTAGCTCTTGGTAGGGAGTGCGGCAACATCTACCATCCATTTGGACAAGAGAGACGTCCATGGTTTGCAAGTTATTGCATTTCAAAGGGTTCGCCATCAAACATCAAGCGTAAATACTGTATGACACACAATCAAACACGTGCTCTGACTTTATGCTTGAATATACATACAGATATATATTTGGCATCCAACACAGTGCAGAAAAAAACAGAATAAGAACCACATATGGCACTTTGTAGGTAATTGCCCATGAAGGTCTGCATCTGATTTAATTGGTAATCCATGCACTTGTGGACACTCTTGTATGTAAATGAGAAGAGAAGATGTGTAGAATGTCTGTATCTATGCGTGAATTTCAATTTTAAATGTATGTATTGCTTGTACGTTTTGAAAAACTGCATCGCTGGCGTCAGGCCGAAACCTCCTGTCAATCCTGAACAGATTACTGTACAATGACATGCATGTCATCACATTGAGGCGAAAATTTAATTGGACAAAAAAAAAAAAAGTGACATTCTGAAAGCAATACAGCCGAGACAAAAGTTTCAAGATCAACAAGACTGACTGCTGGAGGGGGGGGGGAGAGAAATTAGCCCTAAAATTTCTGAGAAAAAACTACTGGAATTAGGTTGTACATTGTAGATTAGTGTTTTATATTGTATTGAAAGCCTTGCTGGCCCTGACCAACCAGCACTGGCGACTGTGACTGTATAGGTAGCTATCATCAACGTAAGGAATTTTGAGTCCTCTTCGCCTTTTCTTGTTTTTCAAAAAGTAAATAAATACTCGTCGTGTTTTATTGTGGAATTATACCGGACAAAAGAGGAGACTGCGTGGCAACCCTTTTAAAATTCAATTAACAGGTGTTACAGGTGCAAGACCAGTTTCCATGTACTTGACCGACTAATGTACAGACAACGTTTTGTGGCTAAAAAAATAAAAATAAATAGAAAGAAAGGGGTTATTTATGAAGTAGGGTTAAACCCCCCGGGAAGCAACAGGTGCCGGAGACAAACTCTGTTAACCACCAAGCTAGCTTGAAAATCAGTCTGATCCTAAATTAGATTAGTGTGTGCGTGTGCCAGGTGATGATGCACACAATTCAATTACATATTCTGGACAGCGAAAAAAACTCGACAGGCGGCTAATCAACGTCTGTGGTATTAAAAAAAATAAGAATGCAAAAAAGACTTCATTTCACGCATGTGTGACAACACACAGCGTGAAAGTACATCACTATTGCGTCCAGTGAGTCAACAGTTAGCACCCACACGTAGTGGACGTTGCCCGTGTGCCGCCAGTGCTTCTACTCAAAACACAAATAAGCGGGCCAATTCGTGATGGTTCCACAAATAGCGGTTACCTTAATGTATTTGTTTGGGAAAGCTCCACCGGATTTCTCGAAGAATCATTTTGCCGTACGGGTGGTGACATTGGCTGCCGCGTCTGCTACCCGGGTTGATTCTGTTGCCAAGGGGAAATTGTTTTGAGCGGCTGCCGAGTGAGCCAATCAGAGCTAACTTCCGGATTGTTTCGTAGGGGTGTTTTTGCGTTCGACCAATGAGGATGCGTGAATTGCCAGGAGGCGGTCTGGCTGACGGACTGAATTAAAAAAAAAAAAATCAACCAACCTTAAGGTAAAAAATTAAAAAAAAAATCCACTTTGTGCCTCACATCTAATCATCATTATACATTACTCACCTGGGAAACCTTACTTCCACCCCATTAAAAATCATGTGCCTGTACACAGATACATGGTACACATCCCTTTTAGCAGGCCACTAACATCTCCATTATCAACACTACCCCACCGCTCATAAATGGAGCAGAATAGAACACCTAAGGCGAGGGTGATTCCCAACCATTTATGTGCTGCTGCAAATGATCAAATTTTACCCGCTTCCATTTGATTTTTAACAATTATTTATTTAGCACAAGTAAAGCATCTTGTTCGTCCATGGCAGGAGGAACCATAAAAGCTCTGGATTCACCTGTTGCCCTTCATTCAACAGGCTCTGAGTTCACATTGAGACCAGATCATTATTTCAGGATATACTTTTTGTGACAATTTTGTCTGTGTGCCAAAAGTTTGGGAAATACTGCTGTGCGAAGGGGAAAAAAACTCATGTATTAGCGAGTATACCACAGTTTATTTCTACAAAAAAAATATTTGTTATAGCTTGAACAAAACTGCAGCATGGCCACTGAGGAATAGAAGGTGTAAAGCAAAATCGTTTTACCAGGTGAACAAAGAAAAAAAACAAAAAATTAAAATCGCTCATAGCTTCAATTGCGATAAGATGCCAACTTTGAAATAAATTCAACAACATTGTCCATTTGTCAGAGTTCAGGGGGTGAGAACATGACCGCGAAAAAACTGGAATTTGGTGTTTATCATCCTTCATGCATTGTTCAGCTCGTGCTTTCATACGACCACTGCTTGTATGGTTTCCTCCATGTTCATCATCTCTTCCTCCAACTCAACTTCCACCTGAGGGTGGGCCACCTGCTGCTCGTCCATGTCGCTGGAGGCCACGCGCACCATCTGGATCTGCACGCCGGCCTGCTTCAGTCTCTCCACATCCTCCTCGCACATCTCGGCCACGCCTCCATCCTCCACCACGACCGTGGTCGTCTCCTCCATTTCCATGACCTCGATTGGGTTCACCGTGATGTTCTCTACCTGGATGCCATCTTCCAGCAGCACAGTTTCTGTGGCCCCGATGGTCTGTGTGGTGATGGTGAGCGCTGCCGTAGCTGTGGCGTCAGTGATGGCCAGTTCTTCCATTGACTTTTCATCCTCTATGGAGTGAACATCTTTGAGGTGCGCCTTAAGCTCTTGGGGGTCAGTGAACCACAAGTCACACATGGTGCAGTGGTTGGGCTTGTCTCCTGTGTGGCTCACGAGATGATCTTTGAACTGGTCCCAGCTGTTGAACACACTGCTGCATTCCTAGAGAACAAGGACAACACCTTAAGACAGGGTACACGCCAACTGCATGTTAGACTAATTCTTATAAATAATTCGTGGAAAACACTCCCTCACCAACTTCTGTTTCCGTTTCTAAATGTGGCACTGATGCAATTGCACTGATTTGCACCATGTTTACATTTCATTTTGAAAAGAAGGGTACCTGAAATACTGTGTCCAATCAACCAATCCAAAGATCTCCCATTTATTTTATAAAAAAAGGGGAAAAAATGTGCAAATGGGCTTGAATTTGGCCACTATTAATGGTCAACAGTGAATTTTTGTCAGAGATGGCTTTGTGTGTCCCTAAATGTATTTTTGATGTTGATTTCAAAATGTTTTTACCTTTTTCAAACATATTTTTGGGGGGGGGGGTTCGGGAGGAGGGGGGACTACAAAAGCGTGTACAACACATTTTACCAAGCGTTGTGTACTTGTTTATAGCTATGATGCTTCAGGGGGAAAAAAAAAATACACCTGTTGCTGAACCTAACCCTTAATTCAGAAATATGACCAAATACATTTACACAATTTACAATTTAATTATTACATTATCATTATTATCTGGAAAACCTGATTTAAGATTTAAAAAATAATGCAGATTTAGAATCAACAGGGGAAAAAAATTCTAGAAATGTTTCGTGAAATCTGATTAAAAAAATAAATAAAAATTTGTTTTGACCAGGGTATTTAATCAAGGAAATTTTGTAAAATTCCAGATAAAAACAGCATTTTCATTTTAGTCATGAAGCTTGATGCATTTTTTTCTGAGAAATTAAGGAAAATGTATAAGGCTCACAATGCTAACAAAAACAGACAAATTAAGTCGGTTTGGTTCAACCTTGATAAAGACAACTTATCAGTTCTGCTCAATACATGACAATGCAACAAATCTATGGCTCCATCTTCACTCATGTGGGATCTCGCTGCAGTGAAGTACCTGGCATTCATAGAGTTTCTTGCGTCCTTTCTTGGCTCCAGCCCCGTTTTGACAGGCCGCCATATGGCACTTCAGCGTGCTGTTCCTCGCAAAACGTTCATGGCAGTCAGGACATTCGTATGGTTTTTCACCTACGGATTCCACACAGAAAAGCAAGCAATGTAAACACGATGCTACGAAACGCCAACATTATCGACAACCCGTTTCTGCCTCACCGGTATGCTTTCGTAGGTGCTCCTTAAAGTGTCCAAAGTGGTCGAAGTGCTTCTTACAGTGCTCGCAAACGTGAACTCTCTTTGGGGCTTTCTGGTTCTGAGCCTGCTCCTCTGCATCAAAATGGAAGGAGGTCAAGTGCTGATTCAAGGCGCCCTCCCGCGTGTACGCTTTGCCGCAGTGGCTGCACACGTGCGGCTTCTTCGGCAGACCGAGGTGCGTTTTCATGTGCTGCTTGAGGTGGTAGTACAACTTGAAGATTCGGTTGCACTTGCTACACTGGAACGCGTTGTCCACTTGAGAAATTTGGACCTCCACCACCTCCACGTTCTCCAGTACCTTGGAGGCTGTCACCGTTTCTTCCTGATAGAGGACTTCCTGTACCAACATAGACAAAGGCATATCGAAGGACAGGTTGAAAGGGCTTCATTATCACTTTTATCATTATTACATGCTTGAATTATTATTATAATGATCATCACACATACTTTGTGGTGCATTTTACTGGGAATGATAAAGAAAAAAAATAAACATGCATTTCATTTATTAAGCACTCAAGAGTGCATAAAGTCATTGCTGTACATATGCATCAAGTGAAACTGACAGATTGGGATGAAAATTATAGGAGCTTATTATCTTTGATGCACAGTATTTCATCACTCGTTTATACATAGTAAAAAAAAATTGTTTTGTTTCACTATGATGAAAACAATGAATTTTGATACTCATATTTTCATTATTACCATTAAAATGAAAAAGAAAGGGCCATTGTCAGTTATTTTTCACTCATTATCATTATGACGATCAGCATAGCGAAAATAAGATAAGAAAACCTTTAATAGTCCCACAATGGAGAAATTCCCACTTCACAGCAGAAAAGTTATGAGAAATGACTACATCGGCGTTTTCGAGCTTGGTTAGGAAAGCAAATAAAAATCCGTGTCACTGTCGGCTGGACAAAATGAAGCTCAACGCACCTCTTCTATGTCTTCCTTCTTGATGACCTCGAGTGAAGGTTCCCCCTGCTGATACTTGCTGGTGATGTCTGCAAGCAGAGCCAACGCGGAGTCGTTTGATTGGGCATTCTTTGCGGCGTCCACCATCTCCTCCAGCCCCGGGTCCTCCACCTCGATGGCACCATCTGCTAGCATCTCTATCTCCACCTGGGAGAACATAACCCAGGCCAACCGACTTCATACCACTTCAGCGCTTAGAAATAATTTTCACAAAAAGTGGTATTAACCCTGACAACTAAAGAACACGAACCGGTTCCCCTTCCACTGTGGGTAGGACTTCTGTGATGACACAAGACGTCTCCGCGATCTTCCTCTTTTTGTTGGTGCTTTTTGGCAGGACTGAAGAAGGCTCATTTATCCTGCAAGAAAACATGCTCGTTTCATCTTGTGTACTCAACAACAAAATTAAACTTTCTTTTTTTGAATGGAGGTTCCAAAAACGATAACAGCACTGCGTAGACAAAAACGTAGCTAGGTCTCGCGTAAATAATCTCCAATTTTAACAAGACGTTCAAAGTTAAACTATAGTTGAAGTTAAATGTTTTGCTTTTAACCAGCAATGAAAAGCCCTTTTGATTGTTATGCTCAAACAGCAAAAGCAAGAGTGCCCCACGTGTATTTTTAGAGGAAATTCCATAAAGATGACAGAAAAAAAGCAAAATGTTTTTCATGTCACGGGCAGTACACACACTGAACATTTGTCAAGCTTTCTGATTTTTTTTTTTTTTGCCTCAAACGCGTACTCTGTCAGATATTCATCTTTCAAATGATGTCAAATTTTGAGCAACAACCTATAGTTCCTGAAATACTGGCGTGCGCCCATTCAAATAACCAACTCATTTTTAATATACCAAAAACATTTTGGACTACAACATTGCTGTACTTACTTTTACTAAGAATGATACCACCCTGTTTCGTCACAAAATACCTGTAGAGACAAAAGGCATCTGGAAAGCCGAATTTTCCTGTCTAATGAAAGAAAATGATGCTGCATGTAGTTTTCTGGAGCACACGTTGCAAAACCTGTCAATAGCATCATTTGCTAAAAAGAAAAATGAAAGACCTATCCCTAAATAAGCACATTACTTGGGAGTAAATGCATATACCCAGCTACAATATGCGGACACGTCATCATCCTTTTGGTCAAAGAAGACGCCTTTCAAACACCAACAAGGACAAGTTTCATTGTAAGCAAGTCTTACTTGTTGGCGAGTGCCTTGATGGCTTCCTGCATCTGGAGGTATTCGGCAGCCTTCCAGACGTCAAAGGCTTCTTCTTTACCCGCCACGGCTAACGTGGCCGTGTACGTGAACTCCATCAGTTGCCTGAACGCCATGTTACTCACTCCTGAAAGAGAACAACAACGCGAAAGTGGCGGGTTTATTTTTAGGAAGCCAAATTACTTTCAAAATGTCATTTTCATAGTTTCTCATCATGTTAAAAATCCGAAAACAAACAAAAAACAACAACTTTACAACAAATAGACGCAAGCGACATTTATAAGTCACCAGAAAGCGTACCTTCGATCTCCACCAGCGGTTCCTGGGTAAAATCCTGGAAAAATTTGTGAAAAAATTGACTGCAGGCTGCCAACACCGCCTTATGTGCTCGAAACTGGTGCCCTAAAGGAAAAACACTTGTTTAGGACATTGCAGCAGCACAAACTTCAGACTTGCATGACACAGCTTTAAATTCGATTTTATTCCTCTCAAGTGACACAATTTGTTTATGTGTTATCGCTTTTTACCCACAAGTACAGATGACGACTGACAGAACCCTTTCTACGATTCCTCTCAAGTGACACAATTTGTTTATGTGTTATCGCAGCGTAACCAGAAAAAAAAGGGAAAAGAATTGGCTATCGGATCGGGAATCAAGCCCGTTCCGATTCAGCCTCTTCTGAATGCGGGGTAAAAATCCAATACGTTATCAGGAATCTGACAATGTGAGTGTAGCATAAATGCACAGATTGAAAATATTCATTAATAGTGAACGCGACGCTGACATAAAATACATTAAAAAATTGTGACTATAATGTAGATTGGACGATATGAAAAAAATATTCATGTGATCATTTTCTTCATTGCAATATCGTCCAGCTCTATCATAAACGTATCTGTGTCACTTATACATGTAGGGAAAAAAATAACACATTTATTTAGTTTAAACCGTATGGACATCGTTATTGACCACTTGGTCCTGCAGTGAAATTTCAGCCACAGAGGATGTATCCAAGATTCACCTACCATCTACAATCAAAGTGATATCTGTGAACTGATCCAACTGTCGCTGTTCATTCAGTTTGTCCATCATGACTTTGTAGTGAGCGGGGAACTCACTGCCTCCGATGACTTCAGCCGCCATTATTCACCAGATTCTTTCCTATCAGAAAAAAATATCAGGAAAAAATTCATTCATTCATGTGTGAAAAGAAAATAAACCGCATCTAAATTGGAATTCTATGGACAGGACCTCAACGTAGAGCAATGCGTAAACGTCTATGCGCCACCACTAGTCTTGCTCTTCATGGGGGGCATATAAAAATTTACTTTTTAATTGCTTGGACTTGCACTCAGTTCGGTTTCTGGAGTATCTGACCACGCATCAAGTGTGAAACCAAACCACCAAAGTAAATCTTTTGTCAGGGGCCTATTTCTGTAAGGCAATAGCATTTGTTTAGATTAGCCCGCAGTGTCTTCATTTGCCATCTAGACAAATAGGGGTTAAGATCTCCTGTTCTGAAGAGAGTCAGAGTCCTGCGAAGTCTAAGGGTGAGAATAAGTAAGATATCCAAACTTTTGAGACACAACGGCATCCATGGAGCAATGCACAATGGAGTTTTATTTTTCTTATGACATTTTACTTTTGCTCTCTTCATTTGAAAATGGATATCTGAACTTGGGCGTCTTACTTTTTTTCAACTGTGGATGAAGATATGACGAAGAAAAACAAACAGTGAGAGGTAAAGTCAATCACGGCGGCGATCCTAAATAATTTATTGAGATCTATGGGGACTTGTAAAATGAAAAAAAGCGGCAACACCAACACGGAGGAAACCAAGACAAACATCGAGGCAACATTCGGAGAAGCAGGCAGGATGTAAGTGTAAATAAGAGGGAAACTATTTTGTGTGTATAAATTCTTTATTATTTTTAAATCGTGCGACTACATTTACCGTAGGTCAACTACAAGCAGAAGTTGTATTTATATACCCCGAAAAGAAATAAGGTGATGCAGAATGCAGTACTGTACACATAGAAGAGATCCAAATGAGACCCAGGTCGTAAAGCAGGAAAGTGGTGCTTGCACAATGCCGAAAAAAACAACGGACTAAGTTTAAAGCCAGACTATTTAAAACCTGTGTGCCTTGACTATGAAGGAGACAAGACGGATTTCATTGTGGCGCGACATATTTATATATAATACCACCATGCTAGCCTGACTGCACTTCCACGTTAGCACGCCCAAATACAAAACAACTACATCCAAGTGACTTTCTACAATAAAATCCTCCAAACTGACTCACCTGTGTCGAATACATCTATGCCATCATCCCTGTAATTTAACATGGTCAAAATAACCACAGAGCACCAACTGAGTGTTACCGATAACATTAACAGGCCCCTTAGCATGCTCGACATTTCGCGTTTGACAATCACCATTACGTCATCAAACCGCGCATTAAAATACACTTTTTCCCGGACACATTTTCCGATTGCGACCGCCACAGTTCACAAAATGCGACGAAAAGCGTCGCTAAGCATACCTCGAGGTCGTTTATGGTGCTTTAGAGAGTTCTTTGTCGGTGACCATTCCTTCGACGCATGTAGCGCTGGCTATGCTTGTCTCGCTTGCTCCAAAAAGGGCGGTCGTTGGACGCTAAGGCCTCCGATTCCCAGAAGCCTTTGCGGCCTTAAAGGACGCCTCGTTGCTTGGCGACAGCCTTGTATTGTTTCGATGAATGAATTACACCGAAATCCTTGTTAGATTTTACCACATTTTCATTCATGGACTGCTTGATTTTTAAACGAACAAACATTCTTGTTTTTAGTGTAAAACATCAATTAATTCTTCCATTTTTGGAAATCTGCGAATCTCCAGTACAGTCTGTTGACGGCCATCAGAGGGAAATTGTAATTTTTCAATTAAAACACTTTTCCCCCCCATGGTCAGCAGCCACTCCACTTCATAAAAAGAACATTGCGGAGGTCACTTGCGCCCTTGAAGTGCAGTAAGTGTTTAAACTATAGAGGACCATTATTTAATATAAACTATAGCCAACCATTATTATAACTTCTGTTGCCTATTCATCTTATTATTGGATATCCCCTGGTTGTAATACAGTTTACATGTGTAAACGAGATTAAAGGTGTTAAATGTGACAAAACACAGCTTTAGATTCTTCAGAATTTTCGAAGTAGCTCCAGCTTCCTTCCACATTTAAAACATATGCGTGTTAGGGTAAACAAAAAGGTCCCAGCTCTTTTGCCTGTGCCCTGCGTACAAAGCAAACAACACTGTACCTACTGTGAAACAAAAAGCAGGCTCTGCTACGACATGAGGCCGCTTGTCTTGAACCTGTGGTAGGTACAAAGAAAGCCTCAAGGCCAACAAGGCATTCTGGAGCAAAACGTGAGCCAAAAAGCTTGGTTACAGTTGCAGGTCATGGGTTTTCCATCCATCCATCCGTTTTCTGAGCCGCTTAACTATCCTCACAGGGGTCGCAGGGTGTGCTGGAGCCTATCCCAGCTGTCTTTGGGCAGTGAGCGGGGTACACCCTGAACTGGTTGCCAACCAATTGCAGGGCACACATAAGACGAACAATCACCCGCACTCACACACACCTAGGGACAATTAGAGTGTTCCATTAATCTGCCACGCATTTTTTTGGAATGTGGGAGGAAACCGGAGTACCCGGAGAAAACCCACGCAGGCCTGGGGAGAACATGCAAACTCCACATAGGAAGGGATTGAACCCTGGACCTTTGCACTGAGAGGCCGACGCGCTAAACAGTCGACTACCGGGATAAAGACACGGCTAATTGAAAGAAGAAAACAATAATAATGGCTTCAGAACAAAATTCATTGGACAATTTTAATTAAAATAGTGATATAAACACTAGTGGACATCCGTGAAAAAAAACGAAACATGCAGTCTGGAGAAGGCACCAAGTTAAACTCCCAATTTGTACCATTTTGAGGGCGCTTGTAAACATATATTGTAGCCATTGTCTTTGAACCTCAGAAGGTAAATAGCATAATGAATCACAAAGCTCAGTCATGTACCCTTGACTTGGAGATGAAAGCTAAACCTCCAACATATAGCTCTCTGTCCTTCTTCCTTTAAACCAAAGCCCTGTGCCTCTCATGATCAAGGGGCCTTTTTCAGCCGAGGGTATGAGAAAGCGCTGATGTCAAACAACGGCCACAGATGTGCTGAATGCGATACTTGTTAGGTCAATGTGCCCTGTGCGATGCCAGCCTTTGTCAATGAGTGACATTACATTTCAGGAATCATCTTGTTCTGGCAAGGGCACCCTGGATCACGCCTTGCACTGCTGTCTCTTTTATTCTTATTGGGCTCATCTGCTTTATGATCCGAATAAACTCGGACAAGAACTTCGATTGTCTTGGCAGTCAAGTAAAATTATGCAACGCATAGTTTTACACCTACTGTCCTAGTTCATCTTCTAATCAGTTACAGCGGGTCCACTTAAGTGATGATATGCAAGACTTTGGTAAAGCTCACAAGGCTTCACAATGACTCCCAAGCCTGGAACAAATTAATTCTCTGTAATATCAAATAGGGCAATGTTTTTAAAAATTAGAACTAATTATTTTGTAGAATTTCACAAGTCCGCCACTGTAGTTAGAAAAGTCAGAGCAAGACGGCACTTAACATGTCAGCTCAGACTTTGAGCCTTTTTATGACAAGAAAAAAAAACCCTTACTGGTATCTTAACGCTTTTATGATTTATTTCTCTCGAAATAAATCAATGTATCTAAATGTACCACAAGCTGAGGAGTTCAATCTGCCTGTCTTTATATGGACTTTGCACAAAAAGTCTGGCCACCCACCAGAGATCCACCCTCTGTTCTTTTCCAGCTGTCCTCTCTCCAAATGTGTTGCACAACTTGTTTTTTTTCCACTACCTCCATGCCTACAAAAAGCAAAGTATGAAAGGTGTTGCTTCTGAAATCGCAAAGCAAATGCATGCACGGTCTACAGCACCAACATCTTCTTGTCTTGAAATTATTTGTCAGCCTGTCAGCGATCGCTCATCGTTTCCAAAGTGTCGCAATGTTCACAGTAATACTGAAGTGATTTATAAGGTAAATAAAAAAGTGTCGCTCTCAGCAAAAAAAAAAAAAAAAAAAAAAAAACAGCTCAGATTGACCTTTGTTCTGCTTTTGGTCGGACGAAAACAGGCAGAGTATAAAAGGAGGGGGGAGCAACTGAGGGGCACACTTGTTTTTGTACAAGGGGCTGCTGCAACTCAACGCTGCGGAGAGGCAAACCTTCGACTAACAGGTATAAGATACATTTTTAAATGATGTGAATGAACATTTGTAGCTTTGCGCAAAAGCATTTTGCCACATGCGAAATATTTTTTTGGGCGGGGGACGCACGAGGCATTTTGGGACTCGTTTGTGCTGATTATTTGCCTGGAAAGAACACAAAAACAGATTGCTTGCTGAAATCAACGCGAGTGTAGCACGGTGGTCTCTTAAGTGGGGTTTGCATGTTCTCCCCTTGTTGCCGTGGGATTGATTTTTGTCTTCGGGCTTCCTTTCAGATTCTAGCAACTTGCATTTTAGGTTCTTAAAACACGCAAACTCCACATAAGAAGATCAGAACCGTGATGGCCAAAAACTAGTTCACAGTTCTGCCTTACAGGAAAACACAACACTATTAAAAAAAATCATAACCAAAAAAAAAAAAAAAAAACAACCTAAAAAAGCTAAAGGTGAACTCGAAATTTCAAGGCGGCAACATTTTAAGTTGGGCAATTCAACTAAATATTTTCAGCTTTGCTCCTATGAAAACTGGCTTATGTGCATTTCGGAACAAAGAAAAAAAGTTGACAGAACTGATTTGTACTCAACCCCAACTGAAAGATTTTAGTGAAAACAACTCTAAATTGTTTTGGAGCATACAGCTTGCTTGCTTTTTTGTGCGAACTAAAATTGTTATCTTACAAATCAATAATTAAAACAAACAAAACAAAAAAATCAAAGTTAAATGACTGTTTTCAGCCACAAATATTTACAGTGACGATTCATTAATATTTTTATTATTATTTCTCTAATAACAAGGAAATAAACTGCACAGACAATTCCTAATCAATATATCTCACTATAAATAATTCCAACCAAATATTTCAATGCATTTAGTTCTGAAATATACGTTTTCTGATGATGTCCACTTCAAGGCGAAAATGATGGTGGCGCACTGATTTCCATCCCATGCCCTAAAAATACGCTTCAATTTACATGAGGCACATTTTATCACGAAGGGGCATCTTATTTCTGGTGTTCTTTTTCTCTCTCAGCAGATAAGGGAGGCGAGGAGGTGCAGGAGGCATGTGGGCCAGCCTCAGCCTGCTCCTCGCTCTCTGCCTGCTCCAGGGGGGCGCGGCGGAGAGCGAGGAAGGCGTCGGCCATCGCTGTCAGCCCCCACCCGACTGGAGGATCGGTGGGGTGGAACCCATGAGGGCGACAATGGGGCGTGTGACAGTGGTGGCCCTTTTGCAGGCCAGCTGACTGTTCTGTTTGGTGCAGGCATCCGGGTATGTATCCTGCTTCATCCGTCTTATGCCAGCAACATTTTGTGAAAAGCGTTTGTCATACACTGTATTTATTTATTTATTTTTACTCTGTCCTCTCTAGAATGGATCGCCTGCGCCTACAGATGGAGAGTCAGGGTTTGAAAGATGTGACCTACATGGTGGTCAACCATCAGGGAGCGCACGCACAACTTCTGCACTCCATGCTGGAGCAGAGGTTGTCCGCCAACATCGCGCTCTACAAACAAGAAGAGCACCAGCCGGACGTATGGCAGCTGCTGAACGGAGCCAAGGATGATTTTTTCATCTATGACAGGTTTGAGCAACTGGACGTGATCCTCAATTTGCATAATCCGGCGGCATTCTCAATTTACGACAGCGTTTTAAGGTTACGAGCCAATTTAAAGAAAATGCATTCATGCGGCACATCGTGTACATTTAAGCGCTGAAGGTACTCTTTGTTTTTTATTTGACTGAATAACTGGAGGGGCGGCCCGGTGGTCCAGTGGTTACATATCCATAATCGTCTACTTTTTTTTTTTTTTTTACCTCTTGACCATCAGATGTGGACGCCTTACTCGCCAAATTTCCCTTCCGTATTCCATCATTGGTCAGGGCCACATCGAGGGTGCCATTAAGGACACCTACTGCAAGCGATTATGTGGCACTTGCACATACGAGGTATTACTATTATACACACACACACACACACACACACACACACACACTACATATATTTGTCTTTTTCAAGATGACTGCAGGTTCCTAGGTTGGCGCCCTAGTGTTATCTATTGACAAGCTGCCACTGGTTCAAATTTCAAATGCTAACCAATTTCATGTGAATTTTCCACAGAGTGCTGAAATCCCATCAGAGTGTCAAGTAACTACAGAAGAAGAGCGTCCTGATGCTGCCCCGGCAGTTGACGCAGAAACTGGACACCACAGCCAACACCATCATGGGCATCACCACCATCATCATCATCAGCATGGGCACCACAGCCACGACCCCAGTCTGGGTCATCATCACCATGGAAACCGCCAGATGCAAATCCAAAGTCACCACAGTTTAGGGCAACAAGCTAGTCAGGGGCAGTCGCACGTGGCTCCCCAGGAGGCGCAGGGGATGCCGGTGATGCAGCAACCGTGAGCGCCCCAAACGTCGAGGTGAAAATCCAAACACGCTTGACGTTGGGCCGCCGCATCCGACAGTGACGCCGCTACTGCGGCCAGCTGATGCTGACACTGACGGAGGCTGTTGGGCGAGACGGGCGAGCCGAGCTTGTGACGCTGTCAGGAGGCGCTACCCGCCACATGACAGTGACACGGGCAGAGCGAGGCCAATCACGTCAGCGAGACCTGACAGTGACGCTCGCACCCTGCCGACTGACAGCCGCCTCAGCCGGACCAGTGAGCCTGACCTCCGGGGGTCGTGAGCTGAGAATGAGGCCATCTGTAAAGCTGGCCGTGATGTCATTCTCGAGTAGGAACACCAGCTCACCTCACCCGTCGTCCAGATAGGCCACCATGTTTCCAAATGACCCTTTCCCTCTTTTGGACCCTTCCATCTTTTATGAAACCAGGCGCATAAACTACGCTCTAGTGGCGTCTGGCTGAAGTCAGGATGGTAGGGATGGGAGACGAGTTCTTCGGGAACATGGTGGACTCAGTATTTCAGAACAGGTTTTCCCAACCTATTTTGAGCCAAAGCACATATTTTGTTAGGAAAGTCTTACGACCTACCACCAAATAAAAATGGAAAAATATGCGGATATGTGGATCCTCCGCCGAGTCGCAGCTTGCAAATTAAACTATTTGTGATTTTTTTTGGGTATTTTTTTAGGGGACGGGGGACATATGCTGCATTATTCATTGAAAAATTCTCATATTCGCTGTTTTTGTGCTTTTTGTAAAACACCCGAAGATGCCACAGGAATATATGACTTGTAGGAGCAGTAGTACAACACTACTCTTAAAGGGGAAGTCAACTCAAAGATATTCTTTACAATATGTTCTATGCACTCCACGAGTCTAAACATGGTATTACGATTAAAATTACATTGTGGAATATGTATTATGTAGCAAAATTCACCCGTTAACTTTTTTATTCATCTCAGAGGGAACCGTTTTGCCATGTACTGTCGTCATCACAGTGCTAAGCATTTTTTGGGTTTGGTCATGTAATGTTGGGCTTTGATGTCGTTTTTCACTTACCAGCATGTGTCAGTACAAGGTACAATGGCCGTCCCTTCGATGGACACAAACGGTTGGATTTTTCTGATTAATCTGCAAACACAATATACATCTGATTACTGTGATTAGACTAGTAGGTGGCGCGTAGACGATATTGTGAAGAAAATTTTGGACTTGACTTCCCCTTTAAGACTGATTTTCTTGTAGAGAGTGCTTTGGTGCCATCTTGTGGCATCTTGGGGTCTTTCAGGAAGGACACACAAAGAAAGTGAGTTTTTCATTGATGGGTGCAGGATAGACCCCTTCCAAAATAAGACCACTCTCGCCTTGGCTACACCTTCTCCAGTCTAAGTATCGGTTCATCATACCTCCATAGCACCTACATTTAAATAGACTAAAAACCATACACAAAAGAACAAAACAAAAGAACATAAGACCCATTAAGAGACATTAATTCAAAGGTTAATCCATTTTTTTTTGTTCATGCCGATAAGTTTTTTTCCCCCCCTTCCTTATGCTATATTTTCTTGCAAATTGCACACATCAAAACAAAGCTAAATGACTCCACTGTCACAAAGAGAGGGGAATGGAGCAGGAATGACTTTTGTAATACACGCTGTGCTTAATGATGGTTTCTGCGGGCAGGTGAAATACCACCCAGAAATCTGATGCCTACACAGAGCCATGTATTGTAAAGTGAGTGTGTGAATTATCCAGTATGTGAAAGGACAGTGGAATAAACTTTGAATGGATCGCTTAATTCTTCTGTTTGCGCCTTTTGGATCAAGATGGCAACATGAATTGTTTGAATATGTTCAGATGACATTAAATAATAGTGTCAAACAAAGCACCTTCATTTTTAACCTTGTTTAAAAATAACACTGGTCAAGAGCAACTATTTGCTATTATGTCCGAATTGATACTATGACACACATACCAAAAGTGTCCAGCAGATGGCAACAAAGCTCCACAAAGGAGACAAAATCATAATCTGCTCAAATTAAATGTCTAAGGATCTCTAAATTATGGTTTCACTAAACACTTTATTAGGTACACTTGTATAATGAAAGTGCAAATCTATTTTTTATTTGTTTGTTTTGGCCATGGTTTGCTATACACTAAACGCACAATGTGGAAAGACTAGTTTGCCCTACCGTACTGCATAGAATCTACTTGTGTATAAACAACAAACATCTCTGAGACAGGTCACAGTGTAGTTCTACAAACGACACTATAGCACACTATACATTGAGTGATTAATAAAAGTAACGTTTCAGTATAAATGATAATTTACTCATTGAAAAAAGATTAACCAAATGTGTGACAGCAAAGCCTTACTATTTTTTTTGTCATTTTAGTAATGATACACTCTACAACGGCAAAGTGCACCACGTTCAGCTTGGATCCGTGCATCTGAATGCACTGTCAAATTGTATGTCCGAAAAGGTCAACAAACAAAAGGAGGCGATGAGTTAGACCGAGGTGCCTTGCCTATGTGGGCGTAATTGGGCTGAAGATCCAATACAAGGGGGAGAGTGACTTATGGCTAATTAGCCGCAATGTCCTGTGAGTGGCGGTCAGTGTGATTCAATCAGCCCCCCATACAGAGCAGCGGTACACAGCCTCCATCTTAATTGGCCAATAAGCTTTCTTCGGCTGGCTGCGGCTCCCCTCCTCCATCTTTTTCACCAACACTGAGGCCTGGAAGTGAGAGTGAAGCACACACACAACATTTGAACCCATTCACAGTGTTCCTCTATGTGGATCACAAACAAGCCTGTATTCTCAGCTCGCGGAGACACACACACACACACACACACACACACACACACACACACACACACGCACGTACACAGTCATTTTGGGAAATATTTAGCTGCCCTTTGCTTTGAATGCCGATGTTCATCTCCTTGTTAATGGCAAGTTGTGCAAAAAAATAATGAAACACTGATCAGTTGGACATCTCCATTCACGACTAATGCTGAGACAAACAAAAAGGATCAGTACAATTAAAATGTGGCAAATTTACATTTATTGTATCGCAAGCTTATCAATCACAGATACAACACTGACAAGGCTTAACTGCTAAGATAACAATATCACATCATTGAAGTCCAACATTGTTCTTCGCGTTCTAACCCCCCTCAAGGTGGATGCGAAATATAAATGCAACTTGAAACAAGCTCCAATGGTACCTTGACTTGTTACAAGTGTCCCAACTTATAATAGGGGATTTTTTTTTGCTTTGTTTTGCACGCAAAAATTGGATTTACTAGTGAATTTTTCTCTAAGCATGATGTCTATTCTGCCCTCCCGGAGCATGCTGTGTGCGGTTTGGCAGTTACAGTAGCAAAGCGTTCTTTCAAAAAAAAAATAAAAAAGGCCAGTGTGCTTGTTTCAGGATGTTCATTGCCAATCTCAGCTGTTTACTGTGAAACTAAACATAAAACAAAGACAATTACAAACAACATGAATTTACTCAAGAAAGCCTGCTAGCTTAATGCTAAAAGATAATGCTAGTCACCCACAGAAAGGGCTAACAAAATTAGCATTGATCTATTGTGGTAAATTTTGAACAACTGCTATTTGGGCACAAGTGGTGCACACACACACGAACCATAATACTCACATTCTTTCTATTTTGTGATTCGTGACTACTATTAGCCAAGTCGTGAGCATACCACAAGGAGCCACACATCCACTGAATGAAGGTCAAAAAAAGTGTCCATTTTTTCATCAATGAATGGGATTTTCATTCATGTCAATGGGGAGAGTTGATATCTGAGTCATTTAAATTAAAATTGTGGAGCAAATTTAATTTGATAGTCAAGATACGATTGAAGTTGGATGAACAATGCTGTTGAGCATGAACCTGGTTGGCATAATCGTCTGTTGGACTTAATCATGAAACAACAACAACAACAGCAACAACCCCAAGAAAAAACTGAGGCCCAAATTGCCCAATATGTGATCAAGAAAAGACTGGAGGCCAAACACATCACTCAGCCACACTGCCACAAGGAAATATGGAAACAATAATGACAACAAAGTAGTATAAGAATGCTTGCAGTGTAACTATTGAAACTAAAGCCTCCTTTATATCAGAGCCTTTTACACAAAACCCAGAAAAAGTGAGATATAGACACAATCACATCATATTTGTGACATAAAATACTATCTGGATGGGAGAAGTGAGAGTCAAGGTGTTTCATTTCAGAGACACCCCCCTGCCACTGCCCCCCGGCATTCCCCTCCGCAACGTTCCGCCCTGCCTGAAGCTGCTGCAGGGATGGAAAAAAGCTGGTTTTGAAAGGCAGTCTGATAGCAGCTTACACCGCCATCCAGCTATTCAATCATTTTTTAAGCAAATTATTACAAATATACATCACAGTATATGATTCCATCAATCTGGTAGTATAAAATTTCTTGTATAAACACAAACTCGATGGCTTAAAACTGAAGCTTATTGATAACAAAGGTTCCTCATTCTCTCATTATCAAAAAAGAAAAAGAAGACGAAACTTAAGATGTCAAAGTCGAAATATTATTTCAACATGTGTTGATGGACATGCTCCCATGAGAATTTAGTTGGAAAATATTAAAACATCAACAGTAAATGACACGACAAAAAAAAAAAAAAAAAAAACACACACTCCTCTATAAACAATTAAAAAAAATAAAAATCATGTAGCATAATGGGGAAATGATTTCAAAACTCTTTATAAAGACATCAAAGTTTTTCACTGAATACAACCAGTATTATCGAAATTCTTATGAGAATGTATTTAAAAAAAATAATAGCAACAACCGCCCCACCCCCACACACACAAGTACCAGTTTTCCATCATCAATCATACGATCAAAAAGTAAACTGAGCTGGCATTTTCGTAAAACTATTTTTGTAAAGTTCTTTCATTAATTTTTTTTTTTTTGTAAAAACACATTTAAGTAAACCTGGTCATGTTTTCATTGCATGCTACTCAATTCAGTTAATTTGTAATCCAACGTTGTGACTACGATTATATAATTAAACACTTGTCAGGAAAATCACATACAAATGTTCACTATATTTGATAAACCAATTGCGTATTGAGGAAAAATGACAAACCAAATGAATTCTCATGACAGTGGAAACTTGTCGACAATGAAGAACTCCATTTGACAAAATGTAGCATTTCAAGAAATATTTCAAAGTAAACCATTTATGTCAGCTTAACTGTTTTGTTTTTTGTTTTTTCTTGGTGCTCAGCTGTTGTCACTCTGGGACACGCAGTTTTCTAATGTTGCAAAGTCTCGATCCATTTCATTAGAAGTTAAGAACAATACTTAGGGAGGCTTCAAAATACACCCCCTGAAATCAAATGTACAACGTATGATATATTTGTTTTTAAACAAAACGAGTCTAATGTAGCGCCAAAAGCATATTGGTAGCCATGACGTTGTACTGTATTTTTTTACAGAGTACACTAAAGTTGCTAAAACACAAGGAAGTAACATTTCTAGCCTTTACCTTATTATTTTGTGTGTAAACTTGGTAGCTCCACCTCTGTACTGTCCCGAGGAAAAAAAATCTGAATATGAATACTGTACATGCAACATTTTCTACCGTCTACGACCCATCAGTTGACAACCCTCATATAAAGAGCCATTCCCAAAAAAAAAAAAAAAAAAAAAGAAAAACCAAACAAAATTACCACATTTAAACACGTAATTAAAAAAAAAACAGTCAGGAAAAATCAACCTTTTGTATATAACCCCACTAAATTCTCACGCGAAGGCGCGGTCTGTCGAACGTGTACAAAGTGCTCAGTCTAAAGTGTCTGTCACATTTCGAAAAAAAAAAAAAGTTGCAATCACCATATGCACGAGGTTAAGAATGAACTTATTGTGAGCTGGCAATCACACACACACACACACACACACACACACACACACACACACACACACACACACACACACAGTTAAAACTTGCACACAGAGCTTGAAGAAATGATCTCTCGACTGCTCGTCACTGATTGCATTGCATATATTCCAGTTTGCACACATTCACAGTGACTACGCTGAACAGAAACTGCAGCAAACAGGGGGTTCCCTGCTGGGAACTTCCTTCATTTTTTTTGGGGGGGGGGGAGGATATTTGACATACAACGGAAAACTTGTCCGTGTGTATCTGTCCATTCATAACCGAGCAAATGGCATACTTGTCAAAGTCCACTGACATGCGCACACAGTCACATTTACGCAAACGTACTCACACTTAGGCATGCACTTAGTATATGTACGCACTACTGGCGGAGACAGAGGGGAGGTGCATTCAATCATTCATGAATGAAGGAATCCTGCCGTGAGTTATGAAACAGATGTCTGACTGAACAAATCATGCCCCCCCACCCCCCAAGAGAGAAAATTTTGTATTTATTCACATATGTGTAAATAAGAGTGTGAGAAATCTGAATATGTGCACACATACACGGGTGTGCAATTGTTATTCAAGATTAAAATGGATGTTGATTATTGACAAAATATTTCCAAGTTTTTTGTTTTGTGGACCTCCCCTGAGATAGCCTTGGCCACCCCAAGGATAAAAGCCTAGCTCCGCCTCTGCAATACTCATCGACACTCGCACCCATACAGTACATTGAGGCGCACAGGCTTACACACACGAGCACTTACAAACTCAGAAACGTGCACACACAATCTCACAGGCACTGACATGCTTAAATGTGAACACGTACACACTGCAACGTAGTTGTGCACTTATGCACACACACACACACACACACACACACACACACACACACACACACACACACACACACACACACACATGCAATAAAGGCAGAAAAATAAAAAATATCAAACATTTTCCCTTGTTGTGGGGTATCTGGAGAGTGACCAGGGGTGGCCATGGCCCAACCCTAGCCACCACGTCGCTCTGCCCCTGACTTGCAGAAGGCACTTAAATGCGCACACGCACACACAAACACACAACAACACAAGCACACACACGATCATACTCACACAAACATACTGATACACGCACTTCCATACACATGCATTTGCGCAGGCACTTCAGCGCAGACGGACCATTTCCAGGTAGCAGGCTAGCAGCATTATTAGCTTTGTAGTCTTTTCCCACTAAATCTGAACGAAGCCACAATACAGTACTGCTAGCTCGCCCTTAAATGAACCTTCAGCGAATGCAGAAGTACCAGGTAGCAACATTCTACAGGGTTGCTGTCACGAAATGAAATCGATATAAAATATATTTTCTTTGTATTCCCGATAACAATTAAAGAAAAAGCTCTGAGAAAACGATTACATTTTTATCGGTTAATGATCATATTCAAATGGCGGCCGGCACAAGGCTGAATTAGTTAGATTTGTCACCGAATGGGCACTTTTGTGAAACACTATCACAGCTTTACAATCATCACCCTCCTCCTTTCAAACACCAAAAAAAAACAGTTGCAATCAGGCAGATTTGTGTATACAATCTCCCTTTGCAACTTCTGTAACTTTTAAATCCATATGTAATTATAACCTGGTCGACTGGTTAGCACGTCCGCCTCACAGTGCAGAATCCGGTCCCGTCTTTACTCTGTGAAGTTTGCATGTCCTTCGCACACCTGTGTGGGTTTTCTCCGGATACTCCGGTTTCGTCCCACATTCCAAAAAACATGCACGGTAGGTTACTGGAACACTCTAAATTGTCCCTGGGTGTGATTGTGACTGCGGTTTGTCTGTTTGTCTCTGTGTGCCCTGCGATTGGCTGGCAACCAATTCAGGGTGTAACCCGCCTATTGGGCCAAGACGGCCTGGGATAGGCTCCGGCACGGCCTCGAACCTTGTGAGGATAAATGGATCAAATGGCAAAATGGATGTATTTTGTACGCAGAGATGCTTCACCAGTTCACCTAAACACATTGCCGCCTCTGTAATTCTTTTTTTTTTTTTTTAGCCTAGTCGAAAGCCTATTACGATTATTATGTCTACTATTGAAGCATTCGTCAAAACAGGCAAGCATTGAACGCAACCGTGGAAAAAGAAGTTGTTCACACTGTGTCGACTGACACACCTTCACATTCTTTGGACTCAATCCATTCGCCGTCCCTGAATTATTTGACATAAACATATAGGAACACATTTCAAATAACATCGTAAGGGTTGTAGTAGCTGAGCTGGTATAGGTTGATAGTGTGTGTGTGTGTGTGTGTGTGTGTGTGTGTGTGTGTGTGTGTGTGTGTCCATCAGCTACATGTACAGCAGCTTTCAAAGTATTGATACTACAAGTTTTTTTTTTTTAAATGGCGTAGAAAGCCATCCTTCTGTTTTAAAGAACAGCTTCTAAGATTCCTTTGCGTAAAATGGAATTAAACGATGCCAGGATCAAAGGGGGAAACTCATTCCCATCCATGAACCGCGTTTCAGGATTTCCCTTTGGTCAGCCTCCATGGCAATTTCCTTAGCGTCACCTAACGCCTCACAGCGACCTCCTGCAAGGCCCCATGACGCCGCGTAGAAGCTCGTTTATCACAGTTTGTATGCGCGTCTGTGTGATCGTTTGTAAAATACACTCATGCACAACGTTATTCATTCCCAGTCCACATTTTCAATGTAAAGGTTTCAGCTGCAATTTCGGCCAAAGTCAGCTGAGATAGGCATGTCAACAAGTGCGATAGGAAATAGATGATTGGATGAGAATCCTTTAACTGCAAAGCACACAAGCTTTTTGACTGGATTATTTGTCGTCGCGTTGTTCCTTTTTATCTTGCAGGGTTGCAGTTTTCATTCATTCCTCAGCTAAAAAAAAAAAAAAAAACTAAATCACAAATTCAACAAATAAACTACCTCGAAATTTGGCCAGCACGTGCATAATCACAAAAACAATGTGATGCAGTTTTGCAGCAAAAGCAGAAAAACGTTCTACTTTCTTGCTCGGTTTGAGCAAGTATGAATAGTTCGACATGTCTTGAAAGCACACGTTCTAAAGTTGTGTCAATTATGTACACTATTTAAGAAGTAAACAATGGCAGACGCTTCTTCTCCTGCCATCTTCGGGCCAGGGCAACTGCGCTACTCTTTGCACTGTTAAGACTTCGGCAATTACCTAAAGATGCGTCAAAATGATTGCTTCTTGAAAAACGTCTCTCCTACGTCGCTTGCAAGGAAACACAAAGCGCATGAAATACATTTCGGCGGCGCGGATGTAAGGCAGCGGGCGCAATTTCAACTCCCCTCCCGCCGTTCGCCGCGAGTCAATCGGCCTCCAACGGGAGTCGGCTAACTTCCCAGTCTCAACGTGTTGCGTTCAAGGCGAGAATGTCCCCTGCAGGTCTGGGGTCACGTACCCCACGGGCATGGCGGGGAGGGATTTGAGGGGGTGCTGCGACAGGCACAACGGCGCTGACTGGACGGGAGGCGGGTCCAGCAGAACGCTGCGCTGGCTATCTAGCTCCTGTACAACCGTGTAGTCCGCTACGGGAGCAAAGAGCTGCGCCTGGGGGGAGTCGGGAGAGACGTAAGGCGACTGGTAGGCTTCATTCGGCCGAGGCTCGCTGGGCTGGCAGCTCTCGTCGGGCATGGAGCAGTAAGGCGGGGTGCTGCTGTCGCCATCTGGTTCCAAATCCAGGAGCTGAAACTGACGCTCCTTTTGCTTCTTCTCCTCCTCGCAGTCTTTCTTCCCCTTCTTTGCGTCTTCGTTCGAGGCCGGGCCGCCTTCCTGCGTTCGTAGTTGCTGGCCGGGGGACAGCACCACACCCCCGAAGGGCATGACGTTGCTGACCTGGGCGTAGAAATCCGTGGTGACCCAAGTCTGAGGAACTCCGCTTTGAGAGTGCGCCGGGGGTCTCTCTATTTGCTCCGAGTCCACGTAGAGGGAGGCTTCTCTGTCGTCGGGTTGGCCCGGGAGCAGCGTGGACGTGAGCACGGCGCCGTCTTCATCGGGATCATTCGAGGCGTAAGGGCGTTCGCTGTCGCCGCCATCGTCAGGAAAGCTGATGGGACAGCAGCATAGATGCATGTTAACAAGTGGGTAGGGCTAAATGATTTACAACAATAATCACAATGGTGATATATTGTGCAGACCTAATTATGATGCATTTTTCCCTGGAAAAAAAAAAACAAAAAAACAAAAAACAAAAACTTCCCCAATAATATTAAGACATTTTCTCACCAGAGCAGTGGTTCTCACAATGTTTGCGCCCTCTCGTGGTATGCAAAAGGGTCACTGAATTACGTATATAAATTGTTCTTCATGTTACATAATCTTTAACTTTTTTTTTTAATCCACGACAGCACATTTGTAAAGTACAGTTCAGTTGTATTTAACTTTTAAGGTCGACAAACTTGCAATTACGTCCACGGTGTGTCAAACTCATTTTTGTCGCGGGCCACATTTTAGTTACCGTTTCCCTTGGAGGGCCGTTATGACTGAAACCATATCGAGAAGTCAAGAATAACTGTTGATTCAACTCTTGTTTAAGTTACGATCACGATGGGTTTGGGAACAAGAAAATGCTTCCAAGATCTCTCTTTGTTTATTACATGTGAGAATTACATTTTTTGGTCGACATTTTAGAAAGCATCATGGAAGTTGACATGTTTGATCTGCTTTCACGGACCATATAAAATGATGTGGTGGGTCAAATATGGCCCCCGGGCCTTGAGTTTGACACCTGTGAATTAATCGATAACTGTTTGTTTTCAAACATTGCTTCAGGTACAATTTTTATTTCACTTGTGTGCTGAACACTGAACAGAATCATCGAATATTTCCTGCGATTGGCTGACAACCAGTTGAGGATGTACCCCGCCTACTGTTTAAAGACATATCGGGATAGGCTCCAACACGCCCGTGAACCTCGTGATGTCGAGAATATTTAAGCAGGTTTTTTTTTCTTCTCCAAAACTGTGCATAAAGTTAAAGTGGTTACTATACGAATAAACATTTGCTTTGCTTTTTCATGAACACTTGGGCCCAGTACACGACTGTATTTGAATCTTTGTCTTGTGGTGGTACTTGGGAGTTTTGGAGGATGTTCATGATGTTTGAGAACCACTGCTTTTCGAGGCCTACTTTTTCCCCAAAATTGTACAATTCTGACTTAGGTTTCACTGTTGGTAGAAATACAAGAAGTACCTGAAAGCAGTGGAGCACCCGTCTCGGTGTCCGCTTGACTGAGAGCCCCCTAACAGCCTCTCCGTGTCCGAGGCCTGGTTGTCCTCCTTCTCCCCAGTGTCCGGATCCTTCACGTCCACCTCGATGAATTCCACCCACGGCTCATCTTGGTAAAAGTCTGGCGAATACGTGGGGCCGCCAACAAGACCTCCACCGCTAAGAATGAAATTCAGCTCATCCAGCTTCCCTTTCTGCATGGAAACAAAATAACATGAGGTACATTTGCAAAATCGAATGAGATCCAGTGCAAGATATTTTGCAAAATGTTTATTATTATGGTTTTAGAGTGAGAGCTGCACAATGCTGAACTTACATTTGCTTTCATCCCTCACAATTGAAAACAGAGCTGTCCAACAGAACTTGTTTGTATGATAATAAATTATGATCTGTTCTTTTTTTTTTTAAAAACAGAGCTGTCCAACAGAACTTGTTTGTATTATAATAAATTATGGTCTGTTCTTTTTTTCTTTGCCTTAATAACAGGCTCACACAATAAACAACGAGTGATGTGGCGAGGAGAAGTGGGCATTGTAATGAACAATGACACCAGCCTGTCAATAGAAATGTTATTTACAAAATGGGTTACATAACACATTTTCAGTTTCATCTTCACTTTGTGATGAGGGACAGGAGATCTTAGAGGCCCCGTAAAACAAATTCAGTTATTTCTTTCCAAATACGTTTGAAGATGATTGCTGGAAACGTGCCAAGAACAAGAACTACGGTATGTAGTCCTCGCTTGTGAAGCTATAGCATTAAATAGTTTTTCTCCATTTTGGGTTTTCTGATTTTTGGGGGGGGGCGCACAACGCATTGGATTGGATAGACACTAGTTTTAAAATCGGAATTCAAGAATAATGACCGCTATTGTGAATTACATATGACAATTTGAAATTTTGGTTCAGACTTTAGCAAGTCTCATGGAACTTGAGATACTTGATTTATTTTTGCGGGTCACATAAAATGATGTGGTGGGCCAGATCTGGCCCCCGGGTTTTGACTTTGACACCAGTGGCCGACAGCCTAAAAAGCAGCCATTTTTCTAGGTCGTAGCGAAAGTATTTGATTGACAGTTGACAGTCGAGTGGGGTATAGTTAAAGCACATCCAGTGGACACGACTGCAGCATTTGAGAAGGGTGACAATAACTTGATTTTTTTCAGAATTTGAAGCCTCATTTCCTCGATTTGACAATGTTTGTAATCATTCAAATTTGGCAGGGCTAATAACAACGCTCTTCTCTTTGGTATGTGAAATTTAGAAGACATTCATTTTCACAGTACACGGTCTTTACTACTGCTTCCCAAGGGTGCCATAAAGAACATACATAATAATTACAATGACCAAAAAATGACATTAAAAAAAAAAAAAAAATACTAAAAAAAAATACTAAAAGAAAACCACAGGTACCTTTAACAGCTCTGGATCAACGCCTTTAATTTTGGGCGCCGGAACCGGTGGTAACAGAATGACCATTAATCTGCAAAGACAGCAAATCCCACTTGGTTAAACACCAAAATATCTTCCATATGTGTGCGCATCGGAGTTCCTACCTGTGCTGCTGTGAGACAACAACCCACATGATGAGTATGACGGCGGCCACAACCCCCAAAACGATAACCAATGTGAGCAGGGAAAATGCATCTACAAAGATGAACAAAAAGAAAAAAGAAAAACAGCATTGCATTGCATTGCAACCCACACAGGGAAACAAAACTACAAATGCACCAAAATGTGCGGAACAAGGTTACCTTTGTTGGGACTGCGAGAGACTTGAACGAAAACAGATTCACTGAAGTCTCCGAACTTGGTGAAGGCCTTCATCCTGCAGCGGATGTGCACCTCGTATACTTTGTCGACATGGAGTCCGTAGATAGTCTGCTCGGTTTCAGGCTGCAGCTGAACCTCCATCTGAATTTTGTAACAGAGATCCATGACATTAGATCAAAAAATGACACCCATTGAGTAAAACACAAAAAATAATTTATCATTTGGACGGTTTTCTCTTACAATCAAAAAAAAAAAAAATCCAATTCCTGATCTCAAGCAACTAGCTTACACAAGAAACACTTCAAATGATTTTCAATGCAATTTTAGAATTGGCCATTTGAGAAGCATTTGCCTCAGCCACAGGTGTGAAACTCAAGGCCCGGGGGCCAGATTTGGCCCACGAGATCATTTTATGTGGCCCACAAAAGTCAATTATCTGCATCGATTTCATGTGTCTTGCTAACATACGAAAATCGCTAATTGTCGGCACCTCATATTTTCTTGTTACCAATTCCCCAATTAAAATTAATCTGATCATGTTTTTACAGTTTTTACTGGCCACTGATTTCCAATCATCATTTGTATATCTGCAATATGATGAGATGATGCATTTATTTAAGTTCACAGTCATAACGGCCCTCCGACGTAAACCATAACCACGATGTGGCTCGATGCATTTGATGAATCTACATAAAGCTGTATAACGGTTCCAATGAAGAGCAGAAAAATGAACCTTTTTACCGTATCCCTATTTTTAAGATGGATCTGCTTGACGCCATTTTCATGCATGTATGTATTGCCCAGTAGGCGTACAGAATTTTTTGGCCAGTAGGTGGATATTAGTTAGATTTTCAGAGGTTTGAGATTTACAGGTATGCAGCTGGAGAAAGATTTATATGATGAGATTAGCAAACCAGGCAGACACACCATGACCTCCGAACCAAGCGCTCCCGCCCTTGATTTCCGTCAGTAAACCCGTGTTTTCCCAGGAGGCCTTGCTCAGGCTTCCAGTGGCTTTAGGAGGAAGGAAACATGAAACTACTTGTCCTGATTTGATCTTCCCCTTTAAGGTTGGAGGACACGCACGTTGCGCTTGTGGCACCGACTTTATAACATTTGAAAGAAGTGTTGTGGAATT
This sequence comes from Hippocampus comes, assembly GCF_001891065.2. NCBI lineage: Eukaryota > Metazoa > Chordata > Actinopteri > Syngnathiformes > Syngnathidae > Hippocampus > Hippocampus comes. Next base: position 545,943 of record NW_017805380.1, read on the forward strand.
TACAAACGAGAAACGACGACTCACTGTCTCCCAGGTGGTGCTGTTCTTCTCTCGGTACTGGACCTCGTACACGATACTCATCCAGCCCATCCTGACGTCAGCGGAGGCGGGTGGTTCCCATGTCACCATGATGTCGTAAGTGAGCCCGGAGGGACTCACATTCAAGCAGGTCCAGTTGAGAGCCACTGGAGGGTCAGGACGCACTGCCAGAAAAACATTTCAAGCAAAGCAAATGTGTGCAAACGTCACGTCACCTGATGCAGCCACACATAATCCACATGCCAGAGATCCAAAAACTTGCTGTAAAATATGTTCAGTTGTACATTTTAATTGTATTGTTAATATGCAATTTAATACAATTTACCAATTATTCATTAATCTAAATACAACATTTTACGTGTTAAACCACGACATGCAATTATATGTATTGGAGAATTTGTTTATTTACTTATTTTAAACACCTCCTCCCACATTAAAAAAAAAAAATCTTCAACAATGCTGATAAAACATTCAATCTGCATTTTCTACAAGAAACAGGACAACAAAAATGACCCGCCCCCTCTTAAAAAAAAAATTTAAAAAAACAGTTGGAAAAAAAAAGGGAAAATATCCGTGAATATTTCAAAACCGTGGGTGTCGACCCATGAAAATGTGGGGGGTCGACAGGTTTCGAGCTGAAAAGCAAAACGTAGGATGCTCATTGATCACTGCGAACTTAAAAGGAGGTCATAGATCGAAAATCGATACAGATTGCGATACGAACCAATGTTTTCCACAGAGAAGCAGTCATCCGTGTTGAAATAGGTAACGTTGTCTCGGCTGCGCAGTTGCAAGCAGTAGGGGGTCCAAATGGATGTGTGGTTTCGATCAAAGAAGCATTCTCGCCTTGAGTGGAAATACTCTGGACACTCTTTCCATTCGTTCTCAGTGGGGGCGCTGAAGGCAGAAAAAAAAAGCAGCGTGTTAGTCACAGATATGTAGCCTGCTTAATGGCATTTTTTTTTTGGGTCACTTCTTCTCTCACTCTACAATGCGCTTCTTATAGAAGACCCTCAATGCTCCGGGGTCAGACAGGTTGTGGAAACTGCCGGGACTCCACCAGCAGCTGAATGTCGCTTGATCCTGGGATGTACACTTTGTGAAGTGAGGTTCAACAGGAGCTGAGGCACGCATTTGACAAGAGGAAAAAAATTAAATAAATACATGAAATCAACTTTATTCAACTCTGTGAACTACAAAAAGCTTTAAGTTTCAAGCTTGTCCTCACAGGCTTTTGAATCAATCGATTCCTACAAAATGTGTGCTAAATTAATAGATATGACATATTGTTCCAAATTACTCGTGAATTAGAAGTGCAGCATGTCGGCCACTTGTGGGGGGGGGGATAAAGGAGATAAAGGAACTAGAGAAAGTTTCTTTATCTAGTTTTATTTGGAATTTGTAGAATCAAAAAAAAAGAAGCACAAAGGAATGTCAGCCCAAAACCCCCCAAAAATAAAATAAAAATGATCAACACAATAATAGAAATTCCTGTTACCATTCCTGGAATCCAAGCACAAAATGAATCATAAAACATAAAAAACATGCCTGAAAACTGTTTTTTTTTTTTGCACATGCAGGACAATTAATACTTCCACATGACTTGCCGTCATATGCCTTCAGCTTTCAATAAAAGCCAATATAATGAAAAACAGTACAAAGGTAACCTTGAAACTTTGAACATTATTACAGGGAGCCCCGGTACTTCTATTCTCGTCATCTCCATTCAAAAATCTGAGGTCAACTCGCAACGGTTGGTTTTCGACCTCAAAGGTTAATTACAAAATGCTGTTCCACAAATGGACAGACTGTAAAATGTCGTGTTTTGAGCTGCCAGTTGCTGGGAGAGAACATACATGCAAGTCTGACGATGATGATGATGATGAGTTGATTCTTCTGACAACCTTTGGTGTGTAGCTGATCCCGATTATTCTACTCTCAACCAACGCAAGCACCAAAAGACCTGATCGAAGGACTTCATTGGCAAGTATTCCACTCAATGGGGCCTTTTATGACATATGGCTTTGTTCAAGCACGCGCTCTCTTTCTCTCTCTCTCTCACATGCACAAACGCACATTGACTTGGTTCTCAAACCCCTCACCACAGCTCACCACCGCCCTGTTTCTCATCAAGCGGAGAGGCACTGAACTTGGCTGCGGCCATTAATAAGCAAGTGAGGGCATCGTTGATTTCTCCTGCGGCCGCTTTCTGCTTTTGGTAGCCGCAGCTTGCATGAATCACACACGGGCAGGAACACAAATGCGTTACGCCCAACACAAAAATAATTGCAAAATGCCTACGAAATGCCACTTGAAGAGGATAAAACAGCATCTTAGGACAAAACAAATGGCTTTAGGATAACTATCAAGACAGTACTCTCTTAACCCTTTCATGCACCAATAATGATAACCTGTAACCTGATAACATGATAAGCTGTCCACCGTAGTAACCGCTGTCCCTGACAGGGTTATTATTAATTTTTCATATTTTTATGCATAAACAACGCAGACGTATACAGTATATATGTGATTTGTTGTGACCATACAGTGTCGACAACCAACATGCAGCAAGACAGCACAACAAATCAGAGCTTTTGTGTCAGGTTTCATTTTTACGAAGTCACTTGTTGCTAGGCAGAATTCACAGAACATGAGCGTGACAATTTCTCAGTTTTTCTGCCCCCCTCCAAATTAAAAAAAAAAAAAAAAAACCCTCACAAAATACAAGCAAGTCATGCCATGTTCTCTGTGCCTTTTCAACACCCCAACACAGGGGAGAAGGGAAAGGACAGGAAAATCAGGTATTCATGAAAAAGCCGAAAAAAATCCTTCGTTAGGCCATAAGCTTGAGTAGCCATCTGTTTCTAAGCAGAATTCACAATGTGCAAACTGTTTTAATTCTGTTCATTCTACATAATGTTGTTACTATTACATGTTTGTTCATTTTTTTGGGAAGGCTGAAATGTATTGATGGCATTCTTTTTCTTTCAATGGGGAAAGATTTATATATCGAAAACTCCCCCAGATGTTTCGACGCTTGTAATTTTATTTCACTGCTTATGCTCGGTTCGATGGGCGGTTAATCTCATAAATGACATTCCTGTCCGCTACACCACACACCCTCCGCCATCCCTACCTTCCCCTGGTCGGACCTCCGCCCCCCCTCCCCCCCCTTGCGGTTCACGGGGCTTTGTGAGCCTCTCCTTCTCTCGTCCAACAAGTTGCAAAAAGCAGACTACAAACACACTGTGCAAACGATCTGAATACTATTTGCTGTATTTGTGTTGAATTACACAAACATTATTTATGCTGACGATTTTCTCATGAGTGTAGTTGAGTGCAAAAAAAAAAAAAAAAGCAATAGGTTGTCATGATGTAACAAGGTGACTTTAATGCCTACTTTAGTTCCAGTTTAAACAGGGTAACCTATGGGGAGGGAGGTTGCTCTCAACACCTTCCAAGCTTGTTGAACCTGTTTTCACAAGTATTTAGGAGTTCATTCAAAAAGTGACTTGTCCAGGAGGTTGATTGCTTTCAAAATATCAGTCACGATAAGACAAGCTAACACGCCGAGGCCGAAAATGTCGAACTGCGAATATGCAGGGGTCGACAGTAATTTTAAATTGTAATATCACCAATTACCACTAGATGGTAGACATATCTTAGTTGCGATCACACTGGCTCCTACACTGCCCGCAATAACAAAATCAATAAATAGTGAAAAAACCTTCATTACCACAAACCGTGGGAAGCTAACTGCCGCCGTGACCTTGATTCGCAAGACTACTGCATGACTTGTACATTTATGTACTTTCGGAGGCAAGATTGAAAGATGATCGTAAGCGGCTTTGGGGCGCGGCACCTCCTAAATTGACGACAGTTGGCTTCGTCTGCGCCACTGGCGGTTGCTGAAACTGAATGTTTTCAGAGATGAAGTCGGAACACGACAGCTGTTTGTTTCATGTCCTATAAAATCATTTTTCTTCATACTGTGTAGCCGCGAATTTGTAATTGACGTTTCCACTGTATTACATGTTCATGTTTTTACATTTATAAATGTTTATACTGTATCATACGTCGTAGTCGGCGGCCATTTTGTTGGAAAGGGTTACAATGAACTACCGTTATAATGTACAGATTTCCTTTTGTCCCTCGGGGTACGTTGTAATGAGGTTTGACTCTTGAATATCAAGACTTGAGGTAGTTGATTTTTGTGTGTGTGTGTGTGTGTGTGGGGGGGGGGGTGCAAATAGCTCCAGATTTAAACTATCATTTTTGTCCTTCGTCCATTTAAGTTCCCCATCCCTGATTTAGTTCATTTATGACTCGTTCCATCCAGTAGAGGAGCCAGGAAGCCGCTTTTCACTCTAGCTGTTGCCTTTTACCCATTAAGGGCCACACTTTGAAAGACCCTAATGAGGCACTTCCCTCGCCACAGACAGGCTACATCGGTCGCCATATTGTGAAATGGTCCGTGGTAGCGGATGAGGCACCGTCGGCGTACATAATATTCTTCTTCCGGCTCATTTTGCAGGTTGAAGTCAAACACGAGGTAATGGCACATCGGAAAAAAAAAAAAATTGAAGACGACACAGGTCGATGGAATAAGAGAAAATTTGTTGTACTTTACATGACCAACTATAATTCTTAAAAATGTGGCCAGGACATTTCTTTTTTAAATTTATATGTTCTTCTGTGGTGACAGAATTCCATTTATGTAACCCAAATGGAGAATGTCAGATATATTTCGTCTGCGCAGGTCAGAGTTGAGTTAAAAAATGCTGACTAGTAGAGCAAAGTGAAATGAAAGAACCGCCCGTCCGACCCCACACCCCTCGGCTGGCCAAAGTGCATTCTGGGACATTTAAAAGGAATTTGTGAATGGAACAGACTGGGAAGATTTGAACAACTACAAATTACAAGGGCAAAGATAAAAACATTCAAGGTCCTGAAAAGGTCAAGAAAAGGCCCTGCAACAAGATATAAAAAAACAAGGCAATGTAAACAAGTGATATAAATAGCTGTCAACATGATGTGAATTTGCACCTTCAAAACAAAAGGTCGTGATGCACATTAAAGTGCCATTGTCCAACTGCCGAAATGCCTTTGGAGGGCGGGGGGCCGAAGGGGGGTTGGGGCAACCCAAGCAAGGCCCCCCACCAACAACAACTGCTACATTGTTTCTTTTACAATAGTGGACCATAATGCAATTACCGGTATATGAATGTCTTAAGGACAAAAAAAAAAAAGACACCTATGGAGCAATTCAGAAAATCATGAACTGGCTCTCACAAATAAGATTGTAGCTTTCAGAAACATGGCCATGTTAGATTTGGCTGATGCACTAATTTTCCTTGAAGATGCGGTCTCCACATAACATGAAATCAGCTCGCATGATCTTTCAATGGAAACATGCATTACAACACTTTAATTCATCCACAAAACTGTTGACGTGCCTATGTCGGTGCTGCTTTTTTTGGTTAGCAAGTGAGTTCAAATAGCCACAGCGGTTACGTGCTAATGAGAGTGTCGATGAACTAAGATATTTACAGTTACTTGCCGGTAAATTTTCATAATGAGTAAAGGGAGGCATCTATTTGAGGAAGGTGTTTATTTGTCTTTCCCAGTGACTGACCCATGGGGAAGGGCCTCCAATTGAGGAAAATCAGGTTTGTTAATTACCTCTGTTGCCTTAAAAGTTCCCTGCATACATTTACTTTGATTACATCGACGGGAACATTTTGAGCATACCACCTCCTCCTGCACACACAATGCGTGCAGTACATTCCTCTTGGCGTTGCACTGCAGAATGTGTGACACCATCACACAAGACAAGCAAACATTTTAAATGTAGCTGGCATCACAGTTAACTCTTTCGATGCCAGCCATTAAAAAAAAAAAAAAAAAAAGAATCTCTCGCCAGAAATTTAGAACATTCTGACTGATCTTTCAAGGCTCACAGAAAATTGTTTTATGGCTACGTAAACACAGAAACTACCAAATGAAAGATTTGACTCTATTTTTCAATCACAAAAAAAAAGTTTTTTACCTTATTGCATTCAATTAGTCATCAGCTTCACCCAAATTACATATTTCGGACCAAAAAAATTAAGAAAACAAGTCTTTTTGGGAAAAGATATCTTATAAACAACAGGGACTTTGATACTAAACATTTTTGTGACCGACAACCATGAAAATGTGCTTTTAATGGCAAAATTTTTCTTCACCCATTTCCATTAAAAAAAAAAAAAAAAAAAACACCACCAACAACACCAAAAATTTAGTTGATGGAAACTGACAGATACTGATGTCGATGGTGCTCCTCGTTACAATTCTCATTGACGGCATTTCATGTCAACGGGGCTCACTGTATTAAGTATGAAATCCTTGTACCTGAGACTCATGACCGACTTTTTGCTTTTTATAGTAGACTACTTCATAAATCACCAGGTTTCTCCATTTTTTGTGTTGGGAAAGAAAACCAAAGATGCGACGCGACACTTTTTCCTCCCACAGCACAGTGTAAACCACTGATTGATCACCTGAAAATATCAAATGATTTGATTACTGTGTGAATTTCAGTGGCTTAGATGAAAGTAATATTCAGCCCCTCTCCATTTGTGTCACTCGATATCGAGAACTTTAAAGGTACTTTGGCTTTGACAAATGTGACATCATGATGTTACTCTGTAAAACAAACCAGAAAGTACCACAATGCTATGATAACTATTAATTATTGAATACAATAATTCTTTACAGCCCCCTAAACGTGAAAATTTGTACTATTTCTTCAACAACAACAAAAAAATACACGCGCTCGTACGGCTTGACAGGAAAACTGCAAACAGTATGGATGATTTATTTTGCGCTCCAAGGCTCTCCCTGCAGTTGTCAAGTAGTAAACATACATTTGGTTTGCAAATAAGACACGGTCAACATTGGAAAACGCAAACAGGACTCATTACTGTGTTTTGTAATAAACACCGTTTAATGTGTCCAATAAAGTTAACAGATGTTGCAATCTAAGTTCTCCCTTCAAGCAATCCATGTGCATCCAGGGGTTGTGCGAAAGGAGTTACACATTTTAAGAGTCGCCGTAGTTATACAGTAACTCTGAAACATTTAGCTTCTTCAAGAATATCTTTCATCGTGTTTCTTTTCGGATAACCACGGCAGGCAATTTAATCAACAACAGAAATGGATTGAATTTCATGAGCTAATCTGTCAACTTTTTGTCTGCTTGGCCGAGGTGTATCAAATTCTTCAGTTCATTTCTGTCAAACTTTTTTAGTCTTCTCTGTCTTGCAGTACTCTGAATACTCTCTCTCTCTCTCTCTCTCTCTCTCTCTCTCTCTCTCTCTCTCTCTCTATAGATAGATAGATAGATAGATAGATAGATAGATAGATAGATAGATAAACAGATAGATAAACAGATAGACTAATAGATCGATTTTTTTGGGATTACTTTGCACTTGTTGTCAACACACACCCAGAACTCGTCTCTGTGGAAATGTGTGCACAGGCCGGCCGGGTCTAGTGACCATGTCTGTGGTTGCTGCTGGTTACCACCTCTGTGGTGTGGAACACACTGTCATGCAACAGCATCAATCATTAGGCCTGACAAACAGAGGGTGGGGGTTGAAAAGAAAAAAAAAAAAGGAAACCACTAACTGGACACTTTTCCACATCCCCAAATGTCTTCCAACTCCGGGACTGGAGTACAAAACACTTGAGAGTATGTTTGCATGACAACAACCAAGTCAAATTGGGGAGACTTTTTTTTCTTTGCTTTTTTGGGAATGTTTGACATACAAACACAAAAATGACAAATATGTTGTGATGTGCAAGCCAAGCCAGAAATTGGCAATGCCACTTTCTGAATTTGACTCCATGTGTCGACGTGTTGCTATTAAAACGCTGTAGTCTCCTTTTGGATAGTTACTAACTACACAGTACGATTATTTCACTCGTTTTGTCCTCCATTTTCACAGTTGCTTTGTGAAAACGTTCACCCATTTACAACTGATTCCAGGTTCCAAGACTGGTGTCATTAAAACAAATTACGTTTTTGTTACCTACCTAAGATACAGAACCTAACATAGGATAAACACAGACCAAAAATTGGGCCAAATTTGAACATTTTTCCCTATCATAGATCTGGTTGTCAAATATCTTAAATAAGATTTTCCTCAGTGGTTATCCTGTGGTCTTAAGAGTCATTTTTCCTCGAAAATCTGCTCAGAAAACAGTCGAGACAATCGTAAAGATTTAATTGTTATTCACAGTGCTGCCTCTCACAGGTCAGTCTTGGTACTACAACAGACTTTGCATGAAGGACACTCGCAATTGTCATTTGAGATATTGTTTTATGGTGTGTTGTGTTACTCATCCCGAGTGCCACCCACTAAAAGCATAGTCAGTATGAAAACATGCAGATTTATTTTTTCCCCTCATCGTGTGTGGCGTGACTTTTTTTTTTTTTTAAAGGGCATGCGAGAGCGGAACACCATCTTGCTCAAACGGATCTTAAAAGCACGTGGGTGGACTGCATGCGACAGGCATAAGGTTGGGAAAGGCACAAGCTGTGCTTTTGTTTGCTCGCCCTATCAGTGTCGACGCCTTGTTTACAGATGCTTTAACGCTTGTTAAGGAACGCCAGCACAGCACGGCGATTGATGGAAGACCATTTGAACCAACAACGGTCGATTCGTCCAGGCGTTATCATCGCTTGTCTGAAGGCTTATCGGAGAGGTAACGCAAGCTGGAGATAAGGATAACTGTGCTGCAGTTTACGGAAAAAGTACAGTTGAGTGCTGATGTGTTTCCAGCAATTTTACACGTGCAGCTAAAACATCTCGACAAGAGTTGCATCCCACAACTAATCCCATTCGCTCCTACATTTTAATACTCAAGTGGAGGAAAACACAGTTCGAGTGTACTTTCCTTTCCTGTGTTAATTAATCGCCGGGTGAGTTGTCAACTTGCAACAGATAAGCGCCTATCCCCCAAATGGACTGCAGCTCAGCATGCGCTTAGCTTGTAGATGTTGTTTTGCACACATCAACTTGAGAGAATTAACTGCGAAGCGCATGAGAATTCTGTTGCTAACAAAAACAGTGGCACCGACTGAGGTATGCAAACGGTTTGGAAGATGAATTCAAAGGGGAGTCTAATTGATGGCTACTTAGACGCTACGTGGATGATTTGAACCGGTGGTTCTTCGAACGTTTAACGCCAAGTACAGTCAATTAACGAGCTCTCCAAGCACCACCATCTTGACCAACATAAAAATACAGTAGCATAGTAGGCTTAAGTGTTCATTTAAAATAAATTGAAGCAGAGGTTTTGTTCATAATTCCTCCATCCATTTTCCGATCCGCTTTATCCTCACAAGGGTTGCGGGGGCTGCTGGAGCCGATGCCAGCTGTCTTTGGGCAGTAAGCGGAGGACACCCTGAACCGGTTGCCAGCCAATCGCAGGCACGGGGAGAACATGTAAACTCCACACAGGAAGGCCGGAGCCGGGATCGAACCCTGCACCTCTGCACTGTGAGGTCGACGTGCTAACCACTGGGCCGCCTTTATTTATAATTAATAATATTTAATATGACTGCACAGCGTGCAAGACACATTTAAGTTTGCATTCCACTCAAACTGTGGTTCTCAACCTTTTTCTTAGAATATAAAACAATTCAATTTCAATTTTTTTCAAGTAATGATGATTTCAAATGGTTAGCGTCGTCCATAATCACAACAAAACATGAAACTAATCGTCTTCTCTCTGGCTCCGGCTTCGCTTCCTTTCTCCCCGCCCCCTCGACTGCCTCGTCCAATCACAGATCACCCTCGGTTATTTTCATGATCTTGCAGACAATCTGAAATGACAGATCTCATAAATATTCTGCTCAACCCAATTGCAGGCTTGCAACAATCAGTTTCACTCAGTCTGTTTCAGTCCAGCCTCCCTTGGGTCCTGTCATTTCTCTGCATTCTCTCTAAAAATACTCTCTCCATAAAATACCTCTTTTTTTCTGGATTTAAACTTGATTTTAAGTTGCCGGGTCCTCTCTGTAGCCGAGGGAAAACAAACCCCACCCCATCTATAAAAGGAAGAAACGTTTTTCTACATTCAGAGAGGCTCGTATATTCCAGTTTTGTTTTTTTAACTTTAAAACTTGCTTTTTAATGAGTTTCTTCCATAAATGTTCTGTTCTTTTGCATATTCACATAGTGAGGCCTGACAAACACGTCCACCTTCGGCTCACAACGTAACTATTGAAAAAAAAAAAAAGATTTATCCGTTACCAGAATGTGTTGCGCGCGCCATCCGCAGTCAAAGCCACAGTAGCCAGGACTATTTCATCTTGGCACTTCGGACCGAGAACAAACTAAAAAAGCACCACGTCCACAGCGCATTCTTCCGAAAGCTCAGCACCATATCAGCCGAAAAGCGTTGCCATATTTCATACCGTCTCAATAACAGGAAGGCCGGAGCCGGGATCGAACCCTGCACCTCTGCACTGTGAGGTCGACGTGCTAACCACTGGGCCGCCTTTATTTATAATTAATAATATTTAATATGACTGCACAGCGTGCAAGACACATTTAAGTTTGCATTCCACTCAAACTGTGGTTCTCAACCTTTTTCTTAGAATATAAAACAATTCAATTTCAATTTTTTTCAAGTAATGATGATTTCAAATGGTTAGCGTCGTCCATAATCACAACAAAACATGAAACTAATCGTCTTCTCTCTGGCTCCGGCTTCGCTTCCTTTCTCCCCGCCCCCTCGACTGCCTCGTCCAATCACAGATCACCCTCGGTTATTTTCATGATCTTGCAGACAATCTGAAATGACAGATCTCATAAATATTCTGCTCAACCCAATTGCAGGCTTGCAACAATCAGTTTCACTCAGTCTGTTTCAGTCCAGCCTCCCTTGGGTCCTGTCATTTCTCTGCATTCTCTCTAAAAATACTCTCTCCATAAAATACCTCTTTTTTTCTGGATTTAAACTTGATTTTAAGTTGCCGGGTCCTCTCTGTAGCCGAGGGAAAACAAACCCCACCCCATCTATAAAAGGAAGAAACGTTTTTCTACATTCAGAGAGGCTCGTATATTCCAGTTTTGTTTTTTTAACTTTAAAACTTGCTTTTTAATGAGTTTCTTCCGTAAATGTTCTGTTCTTTTGCATATTCACATAGTGAGGCCTGACAAACACGTCCACCTTCGGCTCACAACGTAACTATTGAAAAAAAAAAAAAAGATTTATCCGTTACCAGAATGTGTTGCGCGCGCCATCCGCAGTCAAAGCCACAGTAGCCAGGACTATTTCATCTTGGCACTTCGGACCGAGAACAAACTAAAAAAGCACCACGTCCACAGCGCATTCTTCCGAAAGCTCAGCACCATATCAGCCGAAAAGCGTTGCCATATTTCATACCGTCTCAATAACAGCTCTGCTTTCCATCTTCCCTCACGACAACAAGAGTAATAGATTCGATTTTCAAGTAGTTTGTCCTTAAGCGCCAAAATATGCTTGGCTGACAAGTCTGTAGAACTTGGCGCCTAAAGCCCTCGCAAATTTGCCAGTGAGGCTCTCTGAGGACACAGATTAATCGTCCTACTTGATTGATTAATGAATGCCAGCACATTTACACCGGACTATAAATAGTTTTCAGGTGCGGGTGTGTCTCATACCTCCACGGCGCAAACGCCCAAATCCAGAAAAACCTGCATTTGAACGAGCTATTTGACAGTTTTGCTATCGGGCATCCCGCAGTTCCAAAGGTACAAATGTGCATTTGTGCAACAACAAAGACGTCAGAAGAAGACGAGTCACGGAACGTGCACGCTCAACACCAAGTCAATTTTTTAATGGGTTTGGACATGCTGTCTTGAAATAAACATGCAACTTGGATCATGCACACAACTTTGAGCAGACAAATCGGTCCCATATTATGGGCGTGGATTTTTTTTGTTGTTTTTTTGTAATAGTTATAAATCTGTCTCATTCCACGTCGATCACTGGGAATGAGCAGATGCCCACCTTTTGAATTAGGTCAGACAAACACTTGACAAGAATCAAGAACAAAATTTTGGGGGGGGGTGCTTCTGAGCCTGTGATGGCATAAAACACTTTCAACTTTCAACTTGAAGCGAGCGAGAAAAGGAAAAAAAAAAAAAAACAACAGAAGGAACAAAAAATAAAAGAACAGCCAAACCACTAAATTGAACATTTTGTTTGTTTTGTTGCCCCAATCGCCTGCACAACACGACGCCAACAAATTCCATGAAAACCGTCCCGGTGAAGTTTGTGTAATCCTGCTGCGAGTCCAACAGACAAACAGAGAGCTAAACCAACATAACCTCTGTGGCCACGTCGTCCTCACTTGTATTGATTTTCTCCAATGGGAAAAGGACTCCAATCTGCATTCGAAGCACTTGTACCTGAAGGAGTGGTCTATTTGTCCTCCACCAAACCAACCAATTAAAACCCATTCCACAAACATTCAACGGAGCTAGCAAAAACTTTGAGAAGGAATGACCACGCTCGAGATGAATTTAAGCACAATTCAAATTATTTTCAAGATTTATTTATTTTTTTAGTACACTACAGCCTTGCTAAATGAAATGCAGCAGGGTTGCAACGAACAATTATTTTAATAATTGAGGAATCTGCTCATTATTCTGTCGATTCATCAAAGACGCAGATTAAAAAATAAAAACAAGTTTTCATTTCCATCCCTTTACTCAAAAACAGGACATTATTTCAAGTGGAAAAAAAATTTACAAACATAAATGGACGATTCAGTCACTGGACTGGTCCGTAACATCTCAGGAAAAAAAGGGCAAAGATATGTATTTTTTTTCCAAAGTAAAAGCAGATGTTTGCACATGTGTTTTTTTTTTTTTTTTTTTTTTTGTTTTTTGTTTTTTTTAAATAAGCCTGCTTGGATGCAGGGCTACCGGCCAGAAATCCAAGAATATTCACTGGTTAGAGAAAATTCAGAGGATTTGACAATTTGAAATTAAACTAGGTCTTGAAACAAGTCGTCAAGGATCAAAACTGATGATCAATTCGTGTCATTATTTTCCATCAAGGGATTCATAATTGCAGATCAAAAATGTTGAAAAACATTCACCTGTTTCGCCATGGCACCCTATTTCCTCATAGTTGCTGTATTCTTACACTGCGGCGCAAACGAGTTCCAAAACTGAACTTAAACCGTGCAGAGCAGCAAACCATATTTTCCTCTCAAGAAACATTAAGTGAGATTTTGTGCTATGAGACGAAAGCGATGCCAAGCCACAGTAACGGGACTCAACACTGCGACCATTATGCTCGCAAATGCCCCCATTTTGTGTGCGCCCATGTGTGTTCGTGTGTGTGTGTGTGTGTGTGTGTGTGTGTGTGTGTGTGTGTGTGTGTGTGTGTGTGTGTCTGCTGGTAGAAATTTCATCTGGTCGCACTGACAGGATAGCATGTTTTAATGCTCTTGCCGGTACTTGGGGTTGGTGGTGGAAATTTAGAAACCACACGCATGTATAGTGCTCTCTCCACTAAACGTCACCATCTGGGGGGTCAACGTTGTCAAGGCAATGCCAAATCACTACAAGGCTTTTCCCTTCCTTGCAGAATGCCATCATTCTTTCACCTCAATGTTTCAACTGGCTGAGTGACAGTCCCCCCCGCCCCCACCTTGCATCGTGTCCCTGAATTGAGCAGTCCCTGGACTTTGATAGAGCGGGCCCGGGGGCCGTCCGTGCGTTTACCCCCGGCGCTATACTATCGATCAGGAAATCGCTGCGTTTGCTCAACGCTCAACCTTTCCACACGCATCTGCGCAAACACAGCATTCTGCAACTCACGTCTGACATAAGCGTTGCCCTTAAACGAGTGCGTTAATGTTTGATAAGTCACGTGCAGACAGTCTGACACACTGACTGTTTATTTAGAACCTGACGCAAACTTATAACCTCGAGCAGGAAGGTTCTGTTTCGCCTACAATAAATTATATTATTCTGATATGTGATTAGGACAATGAATATAATGAAGGTATTTAAAAAAAAAAAAGCTTAAAATATTTTTCAAGTCGTTCAAAAAAATGCCCAATACTCGGTTAATTTCACTGGATAATTTGCAGCCCCCCCCCACCCCCATCCCCCACATACGCACCCATCTAAAAACCAAACCATTCAAATGTATACATACTGGTGACATTATCGAAAATGTGAAATGAATTACAAAAAAAAAAAAAGAAGAGTACAAATGAAAGGTAAACATAAATAAAAAATAAAATACATTTTACAAACCTGCACTTAGAACAAAATGTGCCAGGTGTATGTAGCTAAAAAGCTAAAATGACAAATCAGGTTTAAAAAAGACTGCAGACTGGGCAGCAACTGAAATCAGGCATGTTCAAATCCCATCAGGTCAGTTTGTAATTTATCATGGTTATTTGTGATCTTGTTACATTTCACTCGCTTGGATCCAGATGAAACTGAATAACTTGGCCTCTCCTATAATGCCGCCAGGAACATAAGCTGAATCGTGTAGCCTTGACCTGACTTCTGCGAATTTGAGTTACAGACTACCAGAAAGCGGCGCGTCCCTCCTACCTGATGGCGTGATGTGGTGCCAGTCGCTGACAAAGGCCGAGCCCGGAGACGAAAGCCAGGACGTGAGGAGAAAGAGCAGGAGGCCGAAGGAGGGTGAGGACGCTGCTGCCATGATGCTGGGGAAGAATGACAGAGAGAAGAGTGAACGGGTAACACAGTGATTATAATTACCAAGATCGCATGTCCGTGTGGGGGGGGGGGGGGGGGGTGCCCCT